>NW_010099552.1:0-566 GCF_000699245.1 Pterocles gutturalis | reverse complement strand
TGAGTTCAGAATATAAAAAGCAGAAACATTTTTCTTATCTAATGGATGAAGCAGTTAGGTATAAGAGGCTTCTCACAGGTCTCCCTCATAGAGTTAAAACCTTGAAGGATGTGATGATATCAGCAAATAAAATAACTACCTACAGATCACATGTCCTTTATTGAATAACATGTTTCTAAAGCCAAAACACTTTTCTTTTGTATCCTGCTCACACTTTTACTATAGCTGTATTGAACTCTTTATAAACAAAACAAAACTGTATTTTACGTGAGCTCAAGGTAAAACAAGCACTATAGACAACAGCATAGAAGACATAATTCTTAAAAAATGCTTCATATGAAATATTTTGGTGAGTTTGTATTACTGCCTCCATTTCTCCTTAAACTTTTTTTCTGCTTTTATTATGTTTATTTTATTTATGCACTATATATGGACAAGAAGAAAAACTATGTTTTTCTCCTTCTTTGGTCACTCATTACATCAAATGACAAGCTTGTACAAATAGCAATATAATCTCATTTATGTTGCATAATTTATTTTTATTGTATAAAATTTAATAAAATTAA
>NW_010099551.1:0-5423 GCF_000699245.1 Pterocles gutturalis | reverse complement strand
AACCCAAACCCTTCTGTGATTCTGTGAATCACACCTCAGAAGTACCACCTTCTCTCCGTCGACTCTAAAGAGGGCTTAGAGTGACAAACTCCAGCATAGATGGCTGCACTCTAGGAGTCTGAAGTTCAGTGACGTGAAGCCCTCCTGCTGGGTTTAACATAAAAAGAACATATGGGCTTGATATGAAGGCAGGGGGATCAAGCTCTGAAATCCTCGTTTACAGCATACTGGAATAAAAAAAAAAAAAAATCACAACTGAACTGCTTTGCCAAGTTTCAGCTTTTTATTTACATTTATCAGCAGAGTTGCACTCCAGCCGGGTGTTTGATCTGAAAAGCTTTAGGAACAGATACACTCAATCATATAAGCCAGTTTGAAGATCACCGTCATCGTGCAGCCGTTCTCCCGAGACCACAACCAGTCCTGGCAATTTTATACGTCATTTGTGTTCTCTGAAAGTTCAAGACAAACCTGCTGTTAGGACTGCGCATATTTGATGCAAAAATTAATGCTCTTGAAAGGGGATGCTAACTTTGGAGCTCCCATAAGTATGACATTGAGGGCTCATCCCTTTAGCGTTCTAAAAGCACATGAAAAGTTAAAATCCTTGTGATAACCTAGGACTGTGCTTTATGACCGAAATGTACGTTGCAAGATGAATTCCGGTAAAGCTCTGCCTATACCAAGACAGACAAGAACTCAAGTCTGTATAGGTGTATCGCTTTAGGTTTTCATGGATTTACTTTTGGGAATTTCCTGCCACCTTTGTTAAATGAACATCCCAGCCATACGCTCATATTAAATAGTTATTTTCGTAAGAATTTTTTTTTTAATTATGCCTATTTGGTAGATGGTTATTGTGCTTATTTGGTAGACCTGGCATCCCTTGTGAGAGCCTGGAGGTGGTAACCTATGGCTCCATCCCAGCCATAGGATGGATGCATCTTTGTTCACTTAACAAGAGCCTTCCCATGGCTGGGGACCTCAAGTCACCGTCCTGCCTGCTGACCCCTTGGGTCTGGCCTTGGATCCGGGGAGCTAACGGCATGGCTGAGTGAGCCGGCTACCTTGTGGTGGCTTGAAAAAAATTCCCATGTTTACTGCTGGTTTGGCATGGTATCCTATATATTTGTTTTCCGATGGCTGTAGTTTTGCATTCGCAAGTTTAAGGCAGGTTTAGTGTCCGTGGTCGAAAGAGAAAATCAGCCTGTGCTAGAAAGGTGGAGGATGAAGAAAACAATGTAGTAAGGAAAAGGGTTTTGATTATAAAATTTTGGAGACGAGAATTTGTCACACGATTTTATTATTTTCCTCCAAGCCTCCTTCACTGAGGATGTCTGTATGCTGAGTTTTAATTTCACCTGGTGGTTTCTGTAGCTGCGTGCTGATGGCGGGTGAAACTTTCTTGCAGAAGGAAAACCTCTTCTGTTCGTCATCAGTTCCGAGTGATTTGTCTCTGCTTTACATGGGTCTCTTAGCTTCATCTTAAATGTTGGGCTTCATGTTGTCAGGGCAGAAACTTTTCTTAACGCTTGCATGATTCCACCTTCTTTTTTCCCCTTGACTTTTCAAAATGATTTAAGTAATCAAGTGCAGTTTTATATAGAAATGCATTCTTGAATCTGTTGGAATCTGGTATACCCCTCTTTCAGAGAATATATTCTTTAAGTGGATATCACTGAAATTTGGTATATTTAAATATATCCGGAGTTGAATGCGAGCGACTGACAGTTTCATTTAAATAAAGTCTTCCATCCTTAATCCAGGACTTGCATTAAACCTACGTGTAACCAAGGCCACGCAACGTGATTTTACAGCTCTGGTTACAACGGGGCTTTGGGTTTGAACTTTCATGTTGTCCTTTGGTCAACTGCTAAATTTATGATACATTTTTATTACTTATTTGGTATTTCTGCGCACAAAAGGGCTATGTTGTGCTTATGTGCAATGGCAGCTATTGCTCGGCAGGTTTTAATCAAGGTTTTTTGGGTTGGAACTCAATGATCTCTAAGGTCCCTTCCAGCCCAAACCATTCTATGACATAACTGTCTGTCCGAGGCGTACGGATGTGGAGTGTCTCGGCAATGTCATTTGGAGTCCAGTGACTTGAAGAGTGGCTGGTGGAAGCCCGATATTTTTGCGGTTCCTGGGTCCCTTTCTTGACATCAGTGACATCTCCCTGAGCGTATTCACTTCTCCAAACCTGACCTCACTCTTTGCTATGGCTGGATTACACAACGGGATGGAAATCGTTCCGTATAACAGGATATTGTTCCGGTGCTCTGCACTGCCAACTGGTGGGAATAAAACATTGTCCTCCCATCTCGTCCAGAATGAAAGATCTCCACCTGTCACTAGCCAGGCTAAGAATTATACATAAAAATGTGTTAAAAGAAATTATATGAGCACCTAATCTAAATATTAATCAATCGTATAGGAAAGTACACTTTTCTTAATGTCTTTCTTAATTTTCTCAATTTTTTCCCCCCCATCCAGGCTCTTGATGGAAATGTATATGATCACCTTAAGGATTATTTAATGGCATCCAGCAGGACTGAACTAGAGACATGCCAAGCCGTACAAAACACATTCCAGTTTTTACTGGAGACTTCCAGCAGGGTAAGTTTTTTGCTGAATGATCCTTTGTAACAAAATACTTACAGCATATAGAAGTTCCCAGACTTCAGATTTGCTTCCAAAATAATGACAAAACTGAATGGTTATTATTTTTGGTTACTCCTTAGTGGTATTAACTTAAAAGAAACTAGACATTTTTCTTGGGGAGAATTTTTCCTGTTGCCACCCAGGTGAGTGCATTTACACAGGACAAGATTTTTAGAGAACAGCAAGCGAGAGATGTTGGGTTATACTCACTCGGCGTGTTTGGAAGGAGAAATTGCAGCTGAGTTCTGCTCTGTGTAATCTCAACCCGCATTAGTCATCCATCACAGTAAAGCCCTGTGAAACTGTTTGGATCATTTCTTAATAATTGACTGTCAACTTCAAAAACAAAATATTACAGCACTTTTCTCCTTTGAATTAAAGATGGCAAATGCAGAAAACACATTAGAGTCTTGTCATCGAAATTGTTTGCTTTGTTGAACAGCCAGAGTCAGGAATATGTGATGGCTTCTGGGATAATTTTAATATTTAAATAATTCATCTGCTCAGGAAAAAAAATAAAAATGCCATTGAGCTCAAACGAGGTGCTTTGGTGCAGTCATAATATTCCCTTATACGTATACGCACAGAAACAAGAGCTCATTTGTGCCGGGACTTAACGTGGAAACAACATATTTAACACGTTCCTTGTTCACCTGCGAGCACACTGACTCGTACTTTATTGGATGTAAAGTCAGTGGATTAAAAATTGGCTTTGCACTAGCTTGTCTTTTGACTTACATGGCAGCAACTGTAAAGACAATGAAAACAGAATTTTATCATCTGTTGGAAAAGGACTTTCAATAATTTACCTTGGCGTGTATCATTCAGGTCCACTTAAAATATCTTCCACCAAAATACTGGCTTTGAATCTTTTCGGTAAATATTCTTATAGATCATGTCTCCATGTTGATAATTAATTTCTCAATATTGTGTTCAGTGCTTTGTGATCCGAATATATGGAGCATTGCCTGGCTGGGACTTTTCATCTAATTAAACTGTCCTTTCCAGCTCGTTTGCATCGGAATAGCTTCGTCCTGTATTTGTGTGCGCTGAGCTGGAGCTAGCTTGTGCTAGCAAGCCTCTGTGCGGCCAGAAGCCTGCAGCTCTGGCTTCTTTTGTACAGTAACAGCGTCATGCTGTACATTTGGGGAAAATAGTTCTGTTTCTGCTTTACTAACTTAGTACAATGCCTGGAGAACGAATAAAAAATGTAAATACAGCTGTCAGGTCTGAACAGGAGTTTTACAACTGGTTTGTAGCTCATCACCACCAATTTTCTTCCAGTTCAAGAATGCAGAGAAGAAAAATTGGTATGACATTACTGCTACAAACCTGTGCCTTGCTCTGAAATGCTCAGCACGTTCATAGGTGGCTTATTCCACAGACGCAGGCTTTGCTCATCCTTTCTTTTGGATTTTTAAGCGGTTCCTCCTAGGTTCATTTTGGAGGAATCAGCTCAAAAAGGAGAGGTGGAGCGGAGTAGAAACTCTGTGTCAAAGCTATGTGTGTGTTTCCAAAGCAGCTTGAATGTTAAACGTGTAACAAATTTGTTAGGAATTTGGTAATTGGGAATAAAACCCCAGCTTGCTGTCAAAGCAAAGATTTAAATAGTTATTGTGGTTTTTTAATGCTTCACCTGTTCTTCCTTGGCTTTAATTATGAGATCGCAAGGATGCCGAGCAAGGTTTAGAAAAGACACTTCAGATCATTGGTAGAAATGCTTTCGTTTTTCCATCTGAACTATGTTTCTGTTTGCAGGATGGATGTTAAATAATATTTGCTTTAGAATATGAGTTTGCTTCCCAGAAGTGCCTGTGGACCTCCTGCATGCCGGGAGGCGGAGGTGGCTGCTTCGGATGGGCAGGGCTCTGTCAGTCACCTGCTCGTGCAGATTGAGGGAAACATCTCGGAAAGAAGTTTTCTGTATAAAATGAAGGTTTTTCATGGTTTATCATAGCATCGTTGTTTGCAGCTTTGGAGGGGTTTTTACTGCCAGGTTGGGGTGACGCATGTCACGCTGAGCAGATGAAAATGCAATTTCACTTCTTTTTCACTTGAACCGTCTTATTCAAGAGTTGTGCTGCTTGCACTTCTCTTTTGGAAAAAAAAATCTGGTTTTCTTTGGAACATTTTCTGAAATTCCAGTTGCTGTTTTGAATAACAGTTCTGTGAAGTTTCTGGTTAGAAGCTTCACCAACCCTGGGCAAATAATGTCGTTTCTGCACGTCGCTGGCTGTGCCTTCTTTCTGCATATGGAATATAATGAACATTTGATATCAAATCTATTTCAACATGTCAATTGCCATTGACTTCATAAAGAAACCGCGTGAGAACACGGACTGAATTTCTGAATAACAGGAAATCCATTTGGAGAAGTTGCTGCTTAATCCTGAGAATACTGTGTTGCTTAGGAATCTTTATTTTCTTTTTAATGATTGTCAAATGCATCATGCAAAATGCTTCGGGGTATTAATTTGCTGGACTTACTCTTTCAGTTCTCGTGATAGAAGTTGTTCTCGTTTATAACTAAATATTGTTGCTTTGAGGGAAAATTTCTTATGAGTGCTGTTGTAAAGATGGTTTTTCTTCTATGAAGAACCAAGTTGCTTTTGAGTTAGAAGTCTACGGTGAAAGCTTATTGCATTAAAATAATTATGTAAGTTTTCACATCGTCAGTAACTACACTTTGGGGTTTGGTCTGATGGAAGTTAGGTAGGGTAGGTAGAAGATGGGTAGGGAGCCTTTGCAGAGGGATCTGG
>NW_010099550.1:0-292 GCF_000699245.1 Pterocles gutturalis | reverse complement strand
TATGGCGTGGCAAGGCACAGGATGGGCAGGGAATGGTACAGCATGGCACAGCATGGCACGGCACGGTATGGTCATGGCACGGCATGGCATGGTGCGGCATGGCGTGGCACAACACGGTACAGCATGGGCATGGCACAGCATGGCACGGCTTGGCACAGCATGGTATAGCATGGCACGGGCATGGCATGGCATGGGAATGGCTCGGCAGGGCACGGCATGGAACAGCACGGCACGGCATGGCATGGCATGGAGTGGAATGGCAGGGCATGGCACAGCATGGCACGGCACGGTA
>NW_010099549.1:275-3833 GCF_000699245.1 Pterocles gutturalis | reverse complement strand
GCATAAGATTTTACCAAAATAACATTTTTTATAGTTTGTTTATATATATTATACATTTATTTGTTTATATGTATGTTTAAATACATATATACTTATGTATGCATTTATGTACACATATAGGTACATATATCTACATACATATACACACACAATTCTAGCCACCAATAAAACTAAAGAGTTTCTGTGTGATGAAACACGGTATTATCAGTTGCCGATCTCAAGTGCAGACAGCTAAAGAAGCAGGAACTGTCTAAAGGAAACAACAGAAGTTGTCAGGTTCTCCAAGTCTGAGTTTCAATAGAAACAGGATCAGTTTTCAGAAAAACATTGTACATTAGTCTGTGATAACAAGAAGGAATAAAGGTCTTCTGAATATTTACATTGGCAGGACTATATTAGTAGGAGAAACACCTAAAGCTGAAGAAGTTTTAGTAAGCAAAGTAAATGACATCTGTTTAGGAGTTATAGTCAAATATTGTCACACAATACATTATTTGAGGGAGTAATCTCAAACAATTCTTCTTCTCTTCCTGCAGAGTATTATCAGACATAGGTATCAGCAAATAACTGTTGTCACTTTTCTGGTCTGATAGCAGGTCCAGGAGATACAACATGTGTCAGTGCAATAAGTTTTCTGTCATCGGTTTCTGATAAAGCAACATCTTGTATCCATAATTCTGTGACCAGGCTTAAAGGCTTACTGGTTCAGATATTCTCAACCTTTTTAGCAAAATTCTAGTTTTCACTAGATTCACATTTGTGATTTTCACAACTTCACACCCAGAGAGCGGGTTCACTGATGAGTCCGGGAGGACATTAAGGTTAAAAAGAGCAGTGGGGTATCCAGGTGGTTGGGATGTTGCCTATCTTTATTTCCCTTTTTTCCATCCTCCCATTTCCCTGGGATCTGAAATGTCCAGACTTAGCTCCACACACAAGAATCTGCTGAAACAGACCAAAAGCCCATAGCCCAGAAAAGTCTCATGAATACTTGATTTGGATTTTCTAGTAGACTTCCTTGTGCTTTACAGTAAATGGATTTTTGGAACAAGGAGGTAGCAAAATTTGTTTTATCCACTTCATGCATTGACCTAGTATTGCTGAAGAGCTGTAAATTAGTCATTTATTTCCGGAAGCCGTGACGTAAGTTGAACAACATTGGGTCCAACAGAGATTTCTGCGGGACTTTACCAGTGACCCTCCATTATTACAAAAAAAAAAAAAAAAAAAAAAAAAAAAAATCAACCAACCGAAAAAAAACCCCAAAACCCAACTGCTTCCCAGCATTTATCCAGTTATTTATAAATGGAAGGAATTCCTACCTTATTTTACAGCTGTTTAAGGAACTCATCAAACACCTCTGGAAATAACACCACACTTCCTTATCCATATAGTTATGACCTTCAAAGAACTCTAATAGGTTTGTGAGACACATCATCCTTGACAAAAGCTATGTTGACTATTTCTCAATAGATCACACCTATCTATCTGTGACTAATTATTTTCCTTACCACAGTTTGTAAAAAATATGCCTTGAAGAGATCCAAGGCTTGCCAGCACACAGATCTCTGGTTCTCCTCTGGGACTCCACTAAAAAAAATGGTGCATTTGTCACCTTCTGGTTTCATTGATTCATCTAAAAATTTAGCCTTTTCATCATTTTTGCAGATGGCTGAAGCCGAGTTGAAGTCTACCATTACCACTTATTTCCTGCCATCGTAGCCTCACCTGTCACCCAAATGTTCATTGAAGATCATGAATGGTCAAGCATTACCAATCTTAAAATAAAACAACTGAATAATATTTTTCCTACACATGATGTTTTAACCTGCATAGCCTCTAATCTTACACCGAAGTGCAATGAATTTTCTATTGCTACAGGCTTGGTGATACCTTTTTCAATATTTCAATACTTTTTTTTTTAACTTTGATCTCTTACATGGTCTTCTTTCTTAAGAGGAGTAGTTAACAACTTTATTACAAAATTGCCTTTGGGGAAGATTTGGTTGGGGTTTTTTTACATTAGCTGTGTGAATTAGATAGATGTTCTGTGATGTTTCTGCCATAATTTAGCTTTAACTGTCTGGAAAGGCATGAAGCACATGCCAGAAGATACTACAGCAGTACTATACAGCCCCAGCCTCAGCAGGCAATTATCTCTGCCATTATGTCACTGATGCTTTGCCATTCTCTTGGTTTAGATACATTTTGTCATTTCAACATCCAAATATTCAAATCAAAAAGCATGTGTCATTGTAGCAAAATCCATCTGCCCACATATTATTTTCATTTCAAGAATCTCCCCCCTCTATAATGTCCCCTGCTCAACAACTGTGATCTCCCATTTCCTCTAACATCCTGTCTGAGTAATGGCAGCAGTCCAAAATAATTCATTGAAATGATTTAAATTCTTCCTGCAGAAATGCAACTAAAATGGTCCTTTTTAGCCTATGCTCCATAGGCTGCTTCTAAGGGAAGAATAAAAGATAACCAAGAAAAGCAAGCCTACTGTCAGAATAAAAAGACCTTGCACTTGCACTGAAATTTTTTAAGAGCTATCATATTTTAGATTCAAAACTTGTAACTACAAGTGGGTAAACTACCAGACAGGACACACCAACGTGAAATGAACACGTGGCAGAAGCAAAGCCCTGCTTTTTCCACAAATCTTTGCTACCATACCAGACAAACCCGTTCCAATGAAATAGACTGGCTGAAGTGAAGCCCAGGTGAAAGAGAGGAGAGGACTCTGCAGCCGTGGCTCCGTTCTGACCCCTTTGGCTGAAGGCACATACCCGTAACCAGTCATCCCATTCCTCTCACCAGCTGGCCACTCGCTCGCAGGACAGCCTGTGCTGAGGTGAACCACTCAGGTAAACTCGGTATTTGCGTTAGGCCAAAACCAATCGTATAGTCAGACCTGCAGTGCAGCACTGACTTCACAACTGCACTGAACCACTGCCTGCAAACTAGAATCATCTCATCAAACAATATCTAATACTTCATTTACAATCGGCAGCAGTGTCATAACTTTACGTGTAATTTGTAAATGTAAATTGTCCCAGCAACTAAGTATCCAGAAGCAAGCAACGTCTCGCTGTAGAAGAGTATTATGCATTTATGAACACTTCTGCATCACTCCTGGTAAATCTGACGATAAAACAATCTGCTTTACACTGTGTGGCACAGGACATGTGAATACAATGCAAAGCTGAAGTTTGGGAAGCATAACATTTTTAAACCTAGGAGTGACTGGAGAAGTACACTGCTGCCTGAGGTGACCTATCCAGGGGACAGCAGCAGGAGATACAGGGCAGCCTGCCACTACTTCTGCATCACTCCTGGTAAATCTGACGATAAAACAATCTGCTTTACACTGTGTGGCACAGGACATGTGAATACAATGCAAAGCTGAAGTTTGGGAAGCATAACATTTTTAAACCTAGGAGTGACTGGAGAAGTACACTGCTGCCTGAGGTGACCTATCCAGGGGACAGCAGCAGGAGATACAGGGCAGCCTGCCACTGCTTAAGGGCTGAAAACCCTGGGCTACCAGCA
>NW_010099549.1:0-240 GCF_000699245.1 Pterocles gutturalis | reverse complement strand
CAGCCGTACCACGAACCTGCTACTTGTTTCTGCCTTGTGGAAAAGCAGGAACCGGGCAAAATCAGCGACAGTTTTAACTTAGCGAGCAAACACTCTGATGTGAAAGCAACTGGGAGAATAAAATTTAAAATAAAGTTTTTAAAGCCTCCACGTTTCTGAGTAAGCTGCAGCTGAGACACGATTATCCCGCGCTGACCGCTGCCACCAAACAGTCCTCCGTCTGGAAGAGCCGCTCTAGCG
>NW_010099548.1:0-675 GCF_000699245.1 Pterocles gutturalis | reverse complement strand
CAGGAATGGCATCTCACTTTCCCGTAAACCCTGTCTTGTATCTTGTACACTGCTTTGGTCACCTGCCACAATCTCAGGTATGATGCATATGAAAGTGATCCTTACTCTGGCGCTGATGTGCCCAAAATGAAGACAGACATCACCAGCAAAACACAGCTGGGATACAAAAGAGGTGATCAAGGTGACTTTTCATAATGCGTGGTCTCTTGGTGTCACCTGTTCTTAAAAACAGCGGTATTCTGAGATGTAAAATATCTGCTAGGAAATTGATTATTTCACCTCACATTTGTAGAAGGGATCCTAAAAGTGAACCTGTAGCTGAGATTTGCCTTCCATTAAGTCTTTGCAGTTTTTGGTGTGAAAAAAAGAACTCCTCTAGTTCAGGTTAATTCTCTACTGTTACTACTGAGAAGCACACACTTGGGCTCTCAGTGTAGTTTCTTGGTCACCTTCTAATTTACCTGTCTAGTTCAAAAGGCTGCTCTCTACTCTTGAGTCAATGAGTGAAAAATTAAGTTCCTCTAAAGGGTACTTCAGGACATCTGAACTAGACAGGGCTAAGCACATCGTCTGTCTGATCTCTTTACCTCCTAAATGTCACCTTAGCTATGCTTCTGATTAAAATTGAGCATATGATTAACCATACCAAACTAGCTTGCTCTGAATCAACTTAAT
>NW_010099547.1:0-2054 GCF_000699245.1 Pterocles gutturalis | reverse complement strand
CTCCTATAAATGTCCTGACTATGAAAAAATGTCTTCTTTTTCTTTTTTGAAATGCATTCAGAGGTTTTGATGACCTGTAAAAAATGGAAATAAGCAAAGCCACCTTTCTTTTTTATGGAAGTAGCCATAGATCACAGCATGAAACCTACTCAAAAATATCATTCAGTTAAGAAGACCGTCACAACATCTGCCCAGCTCTAACTCACTAGGTGATTCTGGTATGTGCTGGGAAAACAAGGTGAAAGATAATTGTCACAGAATTATTTGTGTGCCTAAAAGCCCTGGACTGCATCTGCCTTGTTCTGATGACTGAGGTCATGTGCTGTAAAGTCACAAATGTGTACAGTTGAACTGTTTCCAGGTTTTCATCCTTGTAACACAATTGAGATGGGAGATCAGAAGGTGATAGTGACAGTACCAGCAACCACTAACTGCCAAAGAGATTGGCATGGGGTGGCACAACCACCAAGGTGGCTTTCACTGACCATCTAAGTTAGAAATAAATAACTAATAAAAACCCCAGTCCCTTGGGGAGTCCGTGAGCGGGTCGACTAGTAGGAAGAGGGGTGATATAAAGGTGGATATCCTAGATTGTGCAGAAACCTAATCCTAAAGATGATCTGCTGTGTAGCAGCGAGGCTGACAGACACTCCAACCAGCCCCAGTAAGTGTCTTGTTCCCCTGTGCTGGTTACAAACACACTGATCACAAGTACACTGGAGGCCTTCATGTGTGTGAGTGCGTTCTGTACAGAAAAGGGCAAGTGTGTAAAAAGTTTCAAAATAATTATTAAATTACACACGCAATAGAAATTCATGTTTGAATGGTTATGCCTGTACAGCCTGTTTCACAAAGCATTTAACTTTTTAATTAAAAGTGTTTTGGTTTTTTTTTTTTCAAAGCAAAGGCTAGGGTATGTATACTAATTGTATTGTGGTGCATATGCAACCACCCTGTTATCAGGCAGCATGTCTTAATTGTAAGAGTCCTTGACAGTATGTTTTTCCTATTTTGTCCATGACTTCAGCTTCATTCAGTGGACAGAATAGATCTATCAGGCAGCAGAATTAAGGTTCCATAGGGAACAATAAATCTGGTCTGTCCTATTTTTCAAGTGCAACTTGTATTATCTTCTATTAACAGAGAGTACGGGGAGGAGAGACTGTCAGTTAATTTATTCTTGTGTCATTAAATCTGTTGTGCAGAAAAATAACTGAAAATAGTGTGGAAGCAGCCTTACCTTCATTGTGTCTTCAGTCTACCCAGGCTAGATGCAAATATTAAGACAAGCAACACTTCTATGACCTCTAATGCCTCTGCTTAGGTCAGCGTAGGATAGCGTTGCGCAGACAGGTTCTGTTCTTCCACCTGCAATGTAAAGCCAGGTTTAAGCCATTATGTACACTCCCTTGAGACAAAGCATACTCTAGCTATTTTAACATCTTCATCTGCTTCATCTATATCTTAGTATTTCTGTAAAATAATTGTGCTGTGTGTCATGCATGAAAAAAACACGAGGCTGTGTGGTGTGTCCCCTCATGGTACAGGGGCCTGAACACAAAGGAAGCCATTAAGCAGGCTCCCATCGATGCAGAAAATGGCCAATCATCCTCTCCATGCCGCTGTCTGGTGAGAAAGATCTCCTCCAAAGTAATTTCCTTAATAATCTCCTGAATTTTCACTACGGTAAACCTATCTGGAGAGAAGGCTCAAGTGCTTACCTGCTAGCATGGCAAAAGGGGCTTTTTGCATATCAGGCCTCTCAGATAAAGCCTGTTGTAAAGTCTGGTGAGTGCTGTGAACACCGAGGATACTGAACATGACTCCAATTCCCAACAATCAATAATTGCACAGTCCATGTTTCCTGAAAATTTGAACCAGAAATGTATTTTCAACCAATATACATGTTTAGGTGTGTGTCCCTATCCTCCCAACCCAACTTCTGGAAACAATTCTGATCAAAATAATACCGTACCAGGCGCAGGTGCTGTGGGGGCGGTCGACTGTCCCTGTGCTTTCTGTGAGGAGAGGGCGAGAGGCCCCGTGCCGGACAC
>NW_010099546.1:326-593 GCF_000699245.1 Pterocles gutturalis | reverse complement strand
CACCGCTGCTCCGTGCCAGCGCCGGCGCTGGGCCAGCAAAGGCAGGTGCAGGGCAGAGACCCCCGCTGACCTCCTCTGCTCCGAGATCCCGTGGGGAAGAGGCTCTGACCTTATTTCTTCTGCTAAGAGAGATGCGTCTGGAACCAAATGAGGGCAGTAAAGCATAATAGAAGGCTTTACAAATGAAAGTTTTGTTTCTGCTTGTGCAATACCTTGTTTCCCCCTCGTGTATCCTGGGAAATCAGGCTGATCAATAGTTCCAATTGC
>NW_010099546.1:0-240 GCF_000699245.1 Pterocles gutturalis | reverse complement strand
CCCTCTATCCCTGCGCCTTTAAATGTATTTTATTTTTAAAAAAATCAAGCAAATCCACAACGAATAATATCACGTCACACACTTTTTATTGACAGTGTGATGTAAATGGTACAAACCCACGCTCCTGCTGGGAGGGAAAATGGCTGTAAAAACACCTGGAGCAAGCCGGGAGTGCCGGCGAGGGTGCAGAGGAGCGTGCTGTGCCGGGCAGGTGCCACACTGCCTCGCGCTGCCTCGCGC
>NW_010099545.1:0-13248 GCF_000699245.1 Pterocles gutturalis | reverse complement strand
GGGGGGAGATTTATTTGCTTTATGTTCTTCCAAAGAGCAGATGCTGTAATGAGATTCACAGAATAATGATGGTTTTAAAAAGTACCTGGAAAGACTGGTATAGAGCTATGGCTTGCAGAATGTTAAATTTGACAAGGGTGACAGTACTAGTTCACACAGAGCTAGGAGTAGCTACTGTTTGTTCTGTGGTGCAAAATTTGTTTAGATGTCCAGAGCAAGGCAGAGTTATCACAGATGGGCTTTTTCAAGGAGAATAGATCACATCATACAAGCACAATTGAATTTGCAGCTGTGTAACTTGGAACTGTGTGTACTAGAACCCTGATTTTTATTCTTTCAGTGAGTGATTTTCACAGAGTGTAATATGCATGTACTCTGAAAACCACAATGCAGCTTCAAAAAAGTTAGATGCCAGTTTAATATACTACAATAACAACACGGTGAAAATCTGTCAGGACTTTTCTAATATGGGTGATCACTTGTTTCAGCAGATGATGAAGTGCAGAAAAATACTTAAAACTCTACTATTACTTTTTCCAAAATAATAACCTGTAAAAAGACAAAAAAACCAAAAAACAAACAAACAAAAGAATTTCAGTCAATAAATCAATCCCCAGGATTTGATTAGCCTTTACTTTTCATTAGAAACTGCTTAGGCAGTGCCCATTTTATTTTGTCAAACACAACCTTTTTTACATTATCTCAAACCTGTTAGATTAATTTAATTTGTAAAATAATTTTAACATCTTAAGAGAAAACAGACAAAGCAAAAGTCTTGAAGGATAGGATTTTATGTCATGTTACAAGTGATGATGGTGATTTTTAACTCACTAATATCATTAACGATGCCATCCTATGAATATTTTTTGAAGTAACAGAATGAAAGCTGCAGCCTCATATTGCAGCAGGTGAAAAGGCAGGGGTTTTTGTTTTGAAAGGAAGTTACATGCCTTGAAGTTCCAAGCTGATACGAATTCTGTAGGTTTTATTCCTACAGAAAATGTTGCTCAACTATTTTCTTTTCTTTTCAATCAACATGAAAATTTCAAGATGAAAGAAAACTAAAAATATTTACTTGGTACATTTATGTTTATAGTAGATTTGGAGTTTAAAACACTCCAAGTATCAAAACAAGGAACAGTATGGAGTTTTTAATTTTTCTCTTCTCACCTTCAGATACAATTCTTACTGTGCAATTAGAGATTTGAAAATATCAGAAATACAGTCACCAGCCAGAGCTGACAGGGGATCTTTCATGGAACCACAATACACTTCTAGTACAAAAGAAAAAAATCCTGTGGAAAAAGGCTAATTTTAATTTACTCTTGAAATTTATTTTGTTTCTAAAAAAAACCAAACCTTCAAAACCTTCTGTGTTGACAACACCTATTTTTAAGTTGCAAAGTAGAATGCTATTTTTTATAATGAAAATGCAAACAAGATCTATTTCAGACATAGCTACAATGAGACTAGTCTATTAAATAGACTGAGATAGTGAATATAGTAGACATATATAGAAATGTATCTTTTAATACACAAATTTGAAGTAAAAATACAATAACAATGTTTATCCCTTGATGGCCACAACCTGGTAAAACGAAGTTTGTGTCATGCATGTCAGTCTCACCATGCAAAGTCTTGAACATGGCTTAAAAACAGTTGAGAACCACAGAAGAGCTCTACTTCTTGTTTAATGTTCCCACACAACTAAGACAGCAGTTAGAATAAAGGGCCCTGGATGAAATTCTTCACCACAGAACCAACCCTCTAAGTGTCAAACAGAGCAGTCATTCATGAGGTCTAGAGTGATGTAAAGCATCAGGAGAAATAGATTATCAGGTGTGATTTGGCATGAAAGTTCAAGTACAAGCTCTGAAAGTCTAGAGATACGTGTTCAGTGGTCTGGAGGTCTTAGCAGATTAGGGATTTATAGCACTCTGACCTGACTGTTTTGCTTCTGGTTCCAGAGCTATTTCCACCTCCTTTAGAGTGACAATATTTTCCTGGAATTCCATGGCACTGGGATGAGGAGCTTGCAGTCTTCTTGGGACCATTGTCATCTTGAGTAATTTAGAGCAAATCCAAGACCTGGAGTCAGATTTAGAACCAGCAATTTACAAATGGTAGTTTTTACATTCACGTAAATGTGATAATATTCACCCCAGAGTAAACACATTTACTGTAAAAGAGGTATCATATTAGGCCCCTTGTTTGTATTCTTGCCTCCTATTTTATACTACTTTTCTTTAAAATATTGTGAAAATATGGTTTTATTTCTATGAACAGTATTGCTCTCAGAAAACAATATTTTGGTATAAAAGTACATACAAAGATTTTAAGCTGTAGACTTAGATTTGCAGCTTAGTTTAGCTTGACATTTTGTAATCTATAATAATATAATATAATAAAATACAATACAATGTTGACTATTCTATTAGTGGTACTGACTACAAAAATGTTTTGCACATCAGAGTGTACAAAAAGATGGGTTTTGTACAAAAAGATGGGTTTTGTGCAAAAAGATTTTTTGACATCACAGACACAATGTCACATTAAGGTAATGTATACAATTCTTCTTTTGTTAATTTAATTCTCTCCAGTTTAATGAAAAATATAATATTTCTTAGTTTAAAACCTGAGATTTAATTTCTACTTGTGAAATTAAAAATCAAAGTGTGGGTGAAGATATAGTTCACAGAATTCATGTGAGATTTCCAGAGACCAAAATTAGCTTATCTTTTGTACTAGCAATTGAAACAGTTGCATTTATAATTTTGTTGTTCTAAATTTTAATACATTTGATGGTCATATTGCAATTTCAGAAATTTTATTCTATAAAAACATGAGACAATTTCTCTTATAATAATTTGATGAAGCTCACTGTAGATCAACAGCATAGGAACAAAAATAAAGTAAAAATGAATCACTATAAAATTAATCTAAATATGTTCATAGAATACTGATCTGAAACCACAACTAAAGCAAATTAAGGTAAGATCCCCATTCTCGTTGAAACTAACTTCCATATTAATCTGTTGAGTGCCTAACACATACCAATAATATCAACAATACTTTCATGTCTTAGAAAACCTTTGTATGAAGAAAGAAGACCCTACTCCAGAGATTAGTTACACTGTGCTTCCAGTATGGGAGCCTCATCTTAAAATTTAAGCTGCTTAATTTTTCATATCTATACATCATATACATCATTCTTATAGATTGAAGTGGATGTCACACTTGAAAAAACTGACTTTCCCTTGTATGTATGTATACACATGATTCAACCACAATATCAAAACATTCTCACAATTTTCTTTCCTTGTATGAGCTCTGTAAAGTATTCTGAACATGTCATAGAAAGATCAGCTTAACGCTTGATATGTATTGGTACATAAATGTGACAGTCTATAAACTGTCAATGATAAATTGACATTCCTAAATGACAATTATTAGGTCAAACAGTTGTCCCATGTACTATTTCATTATCTTTGGAGATAACTTTTTTATAAGAAGTGGGAAGGAGAAATTAAATTTAGGTAGAGTGCTTTGCAATTGTTCTCTATTGTGCTAAGCAGACTTGAAGGAAACTAATGTATTTTAAAAATATATGAAGACAACAATTCAAATAATCTGTATCAGTGATGGCCAGAAAAGCAAAACAGAATTTTCAGTCTTCGCATTCAAATCCAATAACAGTCCAGGGGATAAACAAGAAGAAATATTATTGAAATAATAGGAACAACATCTCAAATGAAAAGTCAGACTTTCCAGGCATCAGTGTAGTTAATTATTCTTTTGTTCTTTAGGAACAAAAGACTACTGTGCTGTCAGATCATGCAGTGTTTGTTTGGTGCACCTTTCTTACAGAAGCTGGAAATATAGATTCAAGTATGACATTTATAATCATGATCAATGTGACAAAATACAAAAAAAAAAAGAAGTTAAACAAATATTGATTCATTATGAATGGCACAGACATTCTTTTGTTTCATCTGGGCTACAATCTTTAAAATTGAATTCAGATTTTTTGGCTATTTTATTACAATTTTTTTTTTTCTGGTTACCATTTTTTTTAATGTTTTCCTAAAACCAATTTTTTCTCCTATGGGTTCTCAGTTGTTTATTTATCACTGGTATAAGTTAATCAAACTTTATTTCACATTTTATTCATGTATCACTAAAATTCAGAAAGTTGAATTAATTCATTTATTGTTTGAGAACATGTTCTACTTCCTTTCTTCACCTTGACTTGTTCTACCATCTGTCCAGCAAAAGTTTCCCATAGAACTAACTGGAAAAAGTTGATCCCATAATTTGTATATAAAATTTATACCATCATTAAATTGTAAAACCCAAAGACACATGCTTTAATTCTCAAACTAACTAAAAGGAGGTTGACATTAATGGCAGTTGTGCAGCTTAATCCCCTAATCACCTGTGGAAATCTAAATCCAAAAGTCACGCTGACAAAATAAATTAAGCAACAACCTACTCATCCTTTTAATTTCCTGAAACCCAAAGAGGAGCTTGAGAAAAGGAAAAATGAAAATAAAAGGTGATCTTACACCCGAGGTTTAGCAGAGCAGAGGCCAGACTGAGCAGCATGATGCTGGAGGCTGCAGCGTGTCACCTCCTGGGAGCACCACGGCAGCAAACCCAAGCTGTCTGATTGGAGTGACAGAAAGTAACTGGGGTCTAGCAGGGAGCCTTGCCCTCCTTCCCCTACAGGCTTATGCTGCAAGAGGAAATCAGATGTAGACAGTCTGATAGTTGGACGTTTTTAAAAAATATAATCTTTCGAAGTCTTTCATCTGCCACACATGATCTCAGCTACCACTTTCAATCTGTCCTTGGCTTTGTGAGATTGTTTGTATGTCAAGTAAGCTTTTAAAGCATCACAGAGCTATGTAAAATAGGAAGAGACATCAGGCTGTCCTAAATTGTACCACAAGCCTGAGTCACTGAAATGATACTGCCTGTTGCCTAGAACAGTTAAGTGTGTTAGTTCAGTTTTGTCAGAAACTTTTAATGTCGTTTGTACCACTGCTTATTATGCATATCATTCAAGTTAGAATCACAGTTTCCACTGTTATTGACCAATATATTTTAGTCTTGTTAATTATCTATGACTAGTAATTTTGTCACCTGAGTTGTATGTCTGTAGATTAATCATCTGATGTTATTGCACATGATACAATCAACTAATAGCTGCAGTCAGTCTGTAGAGGGACAATTTAAAGCCATTTCCCTTAATCAAAATTACAGTACACATTTTGCTTTCTACATTTTAAATTTGGCATTCCTATTTCAGATAATCCTCAAGATACAGATGCTGTTTCTGTGAAGAGTCATTCAGTCTCAAGAATTTGTTTTTTAAAACATTGCTGGGGCAATGTGACCCTAATTCCGACATCACAGCAAACCTTTGCTGGCACAGTCAAGAAAATTGCTTAGACAACATCTCTTCCTTGCTGTTAGGGCACCTAACACAAATCATTTAATTCTGGTACACTCTTCAGAATAATACTATGTATTGAAAGTATTTGTTTGTCTGAAACAGTGTAATAAAAATGTAGGTACTACAAGTAAGTATAAGAAAGTGAAGCAGAAGTTCACAGTACAGATTCAGAGGTTTTGTACAACATTCTGCTGATATGAATCCCTGGAATTGGTGATGAAGCCTAAATATTTGCCTCATCCATATCCCTTGAGCTTCACCAGACTGCAAAAGTAGCACTGAACCTGCTCTGTATATAGTGCATAAACATGCAGTAGACAAACAAAACCTTATGTGTAACAAAACGATTTATCTGAAACACACACAAGAGCCCTAAAGGTTTACTAATGTCTCTAAAATGTCCTGTAAGGTAAAAAGGTAATGAAAGAAAGATACATCAATGAGATACAGAAGAAATGCTTCAACAAAGTACAGATAAATAATAGAGGTCACAGTACAGTTTGCTGTGTAACTATCCTCTATAATGAACTTTTCTTAAGCAGATCTTTTATTTTTAGTCTTTACAAAATATATTCATCAAAACCCGTCAGTCTCAGTGGTTCTTCACCTCTTTCAGTGAAAAATTCAAACTTATTGTCTTCACCTTTGAAATACTATGTGTCTATTCTGTGCTACATTCATCTTTTTCCTAATTAATTTTCTGTTGGTGTATTTTTTTCATTGACACTTTTTTATACTTTGGCTAGATATTCTTTTATTCATAACTGTCTCTTAATAAGTCTGAAAATATCTTACAGACTGACCTCCTGTATATCAGAAACTGCTTATCAAGCAGCTACCTCTATGTTATGTCCAATCAGTTGTCCTTGACATATGACTATTCCCCCCATTCTCATTCAAAATGCTCTTCAACGCCATCTCATTTAATTGCATGGTTCTCACTCCCAGCCTATTTTTTAAAAAATGATATATGTTTGTGACAGGAAGGGATATGAAGGTAAAAAATTGAAGTACATATTTTTATTTGCATTGGTGAACACCAGCAATTGTGAGATGCTGAATCAAGGAGCACCTTCCTACAATCTTTATCAAATATTGTATATTATGAACACATACCTTGGGTAAGGCATCTTAGCTTCAATATCACAAATTGAAAGCATATGAAGTGGACAAATTTTAAATAATTTCTTGTATCTATCAATCCTCCAGGCTCTGAATGGAAGCTCATGTGGCATGAGACTTAAAAGACTGGTAACTTCACTTTCAGATGGTGCTTAAACAACAATATTTAAAGAAGATGTGATGCCAAGCTGAATCTGAAAGGGACAATTTCTTTGTAAATCTGATATTGAGTAATAAATTTTCAACATATATGGAAATCCATTATTGATGCAAACTCAGATGTCAAAGTTAAGGGGTTTGTTTTGTTTGGTGTTGGTCCTGTCTGTGTCCTGTCCCCCCCTCACCCTCCGCCACCCCCGCTGAGGATTTTCTTTCTTTTTCTTTATTTTCCTTAAAGCAAACAAACAAAAACAACAACAAAACCCAAAAACCCCAACTTTTTATGGGGAAAAAAGTCTTCTTGAAGAATTCAGTCAATACAAAAACAAATCCATCCAGAACTCAGCAACCTCATAGGCTCTCTCGAACATAGCTGTAACTGTAGTCTGATAAAGATAAATTACCCCTTGTTCCTCAGATTTCAGGCTACTTATTGTGTGTGCATTAGGCCAGTCATAGGAATACCTATTAACTCCGTGGCACCACAACCTTTAACACAGGTTCAGATGAATTATACACAAAGGAGTAACTGATTTTAATCACATTTCTTGACTTGAATTCTATTTCCTGTCTGGACAGTACTTAACACACTATTATCCCAGCCACAGAAAATTAAAGTACACAGAGCCCTTGATGCAAGGCAAAAAATACCATTCCATCAGCTATCAAAACACAACTGCTCAAAAACCTTTTATCAGAGAATTATCTGTAGAATCAGAAAGTGTTAACAAAGGAAACAACATAAATTTGAAGATGAATAGGTCAATAATTCCCATCAGTCAAAAGAATTTATTTTCTTATCACAAGAAGAACAAGGACATCCTCACATATAAGATATTTGAGGGTCAGAATACAGGGATGTTATTTTTCTGGTCTCTCCCGTTTTCACAGATCAGTAGAAAGCCTAATGAAGAGTTTATCAGTGTAATAAAAATGTGAGAGAAGAATCAGCTATTGCATATGGTTACAGATAGCACTTCCTGTGGTTTCCACAGTATCAAGTTTCTTGTGTACATTTATTATACATAAATATATACATATATTGTACAGTTCTTATTGAAATTCTAGCACGTCTAACATAGCAGCATTCGTCGACCACTTCATTCAGGCCATGATAGGCTACTGGTAATTTACACTCTCCATTAGACTTTCACACTGGCCGTATGGGAGTATTAAAGTACAAGAGAGTCTTGATGATCTCTCCTTGTGTTGTGGTTTTGAATGTAGTTAGCAGCAAGTCACCACAACAACTGCTCACTCACCCTCCCGCCCCCCTCCTGAGGATGGGGAGAGTCTTAAAGGGGTAAAAGGAAAAGAGACTTGTGGGTTGAGATAAGAACAATTTAATAGCTAAAATACAATAAAAATGAAAACAATAATTGAATATAATAATGATAATAATAATAGTAATATATACAAATGAGTGATGCACAGTGAAACTGCTCACCACCAGATGACCAAAGCTCAGCCCACTCCCAGCTAATGATCCTGGAGCCGGGAGAGTCCTGAAAATGCAATCCTGGAATGGAGATAAGATCTCATGTGTCCGAGAGACTGAGAGATGATTGAGAGAGCAAAACGACTCGGGCAGACAGAGAACTTCTGGACAGATCCCCATCTATGTACTGGGAATGAGGTGCACAATATAGAATACATCATTGACCAGTTTGGGTCTCAACCTCAAACCTAAGGTCAAATCCTAGGCTAGCAACTGGGGCTGTGCCCCTCCCAGCTTCTCCTGCACCTGCAGACTCTGGCACAGCAGAGAAGCTGAAAAGTCCTTGACTGTCCTGGCAACAACTATAAACATCAGTATGTTATCAGCCTTCTTCTCAGCACAAATCCAAAACATAGCCTCACACTGGCTACTATAAAGAAAGTTAACTCTGTACCAGTCAAAACCAGGACACCTTGGCTCTCTAGTCAATGAATCAGCTTATGGATGGGAATTAGGAAGTTTCAGTTGGTGTGATGTTGCTGCTGATGCACCATACTGTAGCAATCAATATGAGTTGCTCTTTGACCCTTGGCAAACTTACAACAGAAGGGTCCTCCGAGAGGCCGAGCAAGATAGACAGCTGTTTAACTTACTCCATCTCTGAGGCAGCAATACCAAAAGCACAACAATACTCTTTTTGGGTCCTTGAAGTACCCTCTCCTGAGGTAGTCTATGCCAAGGATGCATGGAATTTCTGGGCCAGCCACAGTTGTGTTCTTTTGCCACTCGTTCCCAGTCAGGCTCCCTTCACTTGAAGAAAATTAATTCTATCCAGGCCAAAACCAGAACACGGTCTTATTCATTCTTGTTGCTTCGGGTGAACAAACTTCCCATCTTGTCAGGACTAACCAGACCTGTCGGGAAGTCCTGGTGCTTGACAAACTCCTAGGGGAACACTTACCTTCATGGTAACTTACTTATCCCACCTGCATATGCCCAGATATTGTACTTTTCTACTGGCTACTAACTCATCACTGAACAGGCTATTCAGAGAATCTAGGTATGTTTCATTGGCAAGTAAAGAGTGAAACAGTTGCTAGGATCAAGGAGTTAATTTATAATAAGTGACAAAAGCTTGTGTGTCATAGATTAGTGTCTTCTGAATAGAACTTGATTTTAAAATGCTTCTCAAATCCCAGATATTGAACATCTCTGAAGGATAATGAGTTATTTGTGACAAAATGACATTGCAGAAAATGAAGCAGCCATTACAGATGTGCTCAGCAATAGCTCACAGACAATCTTGGGTAACCGAGTGAGTTTTATAGAGAGAAGAGATGATGCCCATGAGAGTGCTATTATCTCTAACTCTTATCTGAAAATGCCTCTTATGATTTTTAGCATACATTTGGATAACTGCCAGAGAGCTTATTTTAAAATGTCACCTAAAGTACAGATAGCTCTTCTATCAGTAGAGTGCTATGGAGTGCCACTTTGAGACTTGAACCCATGACATTGTGTCAGAAGCAAAAATCATTACAAATGAACCAGAGAGAACTTGGCAGCCTACTTCATGACTTCTTATCTTTACACAAATTGCTATGACAAGATGCATTGCTTCTTAAAGAGAAATGTCGCTTGTACCCAAACTGAAATTATAACATCTGGTTTTTATTCAGTTTAAATAGCCAGAGGTTAAGGCTGTGTCTTCTTTGATAAACACTTATGTTAATACTTCAAAGCAGGAAAGGGATCTATGAATATTAAACGCAGTTCTCAAAAGTGACCTTAACTTTTTACCTTCTCATGTAATTCTGATTGCTGCTCTATGTAGTTTCAGAATAGCAGTAATACCCCTTTAAATAATGAATTGCCAATGCAAGACCTACTTCTATTATACTGAATGATAATTTTTTTTTTTAAAATTTGGATAATATGTTACTGTATGTGAGTTAATGGCAAAACTCACTAATTCAAAGCCGGGAATACATCGACATTTGATGAATAACATAGGTAACATATTTTGCAGTTCTTTTTTCTGGTTTGTCCTAATTCCCACTCTACTTCACTTTTTTGTTTTATTCAGTAGGCCTAAATAAGGATGGAAACAACATAATACTTAATATCCATATTATCCCCCATTTTATGGTAGAAGATCCAATTGCAAGTAAACAATTCTATCATTAGTGAGATTTTTCCTTGCATATTAGACTAGCATAAGACTTGACCTTATCCTTTCTGTGATTGACATATATTTATGCAGACCTTAATTCCTCCATCTATCGGTTCCAAAAGCTGAAAGTACTGTGGCTAAACACGTAGTTATATTTAGGCATAGTTCATGCCTCTATATAAAAGGGAAAGTTTTCCCAAGACAGCTGTCAGCTCTCTTGGAAAAACACACTTTCCGGCGGACATTGTTATATTGCCAAATTTCTGTACAACAGCACAGTAGAATTTGTTGGTTTTTGTTGAGGTCTCATGTGAGCGTGTAATTCTGATGAATTTTGGAATACCTAGCTTTCAAACCAGTGTTAGAAACTGCTAGGCAAGCCACTATTCTATCTCATTTTTTTCCACTTTATTAATTGTTCTTTTGCTGAAATGTGTATTTCACATTGCTCATTATCTTTAATGCTAAAGCCATACATTGAAGAATATACAGAAAGTTCAGTTACAGAAGTAAGCAACGATACCACATCACTCTGCAGAAACAGTCCTTTCTTTTCCACCACTCACTTCCATCAAGATAGATGATACCCAGGGATAAAATTTATTTCATATATAATTTTCTCGTTCTTTTAGGTACAAGTTTTCTTTAAATACAAACCCAAATATTCTTTCATCCCATTAACTTATAAAGGGAGTGAAATTTGAAGTAGTCTGTTATCCTAAGCTCCACGCTTAGTTTATGTTCTGTACTACTAGTTATTCAAACAGGTACATCATTCTAGCATCTAACGTAGTGAATGTTTGATCCAACCACATATATGTTCAGTAATATATTCTGATTATCCAAATACTTTTTTCTGGTTCTAAAAAAGTAACACAGATGTTTGTAAGTAGGTTTGACAGTAGCATCTACAATAATTTACAATGCATGTGGTGTTTCTCAACAGTGCCTTCCTTTTAAATAATAAAAAGGACATCAAGAAATTTTACATTAAAATTCTGAAACCCCTTCAGCTAAAAAATATTTTGGATAAACAAAGTATGTGCCAGAATGAAGTATGTGTACTACCATACATCTTGTGAGGCAGTAACTGCACTCCCTTTGCACATACAGTGCTTGCTTTCTTTTGGAAATTTTTTTTGTTCTACATACAAAATTCTATTTTTAAGCATTTAATTTAATTTTGCATTAACTTCTCCACAATCACAGCTTCCTAATGGACAACTTTGGAAGCCGAAGTTCTCTCCAATACTGTAGGTACTAGCTGCAGAAAACAAGGATTGTTTAAATTTCTGCATCATTCACCTCTCAGGGAATACATTATTGCTTGGCAAAGAACTTAAACCTCTAAACTGCAGCCTCAGGGTCTTCACTGCAGTAGGCAGATTTCACAATCCTGCTGTAGTTAAACTAGGTCTGACAATGGAAGATACATGAGTCAGTAAAGCATACCTCAGTTAAATATCTTCTCAGAGTGAAGGCTTGGTAGCAAGGACTCAGCATAATCACTTATATTTTTTGAGATTTCCCCTAGTGTTTATCCACAACTTTGAACCATGTGTTGTAAACCAATAATTACTCTGAATCTTACTCAGGGCTGTTCACATTGTTCTGTCTTATATGCTATAAACATACCCTCAGGACTCAGCTAATAGAAGTAAGAATTAGAGCAAATTTGCAAATTTTATGCTGACCACATTTAGTAGTTAGAATAACACGACTGATTTATTTCACACAATTCACCATATAGGTTTCAAGTAGCTGTAACTTTCTGACTACTGATTTGAGGAATTATTTAATTTAATTAGGACATTATTAGACAAATATAAATGGCTGATGTTGGAGATGGATAATCATTAATTCAAGCTTAATCTGTGAGAACACATTCTAGACTTTCATCCTATTTAGAATGAAACCAAAATGGACTATTATTATTACTGCAAACTTATTTTAGAAATGAATAGATGGTATCGGTGATTAATATTCTATATTTTTTTGTGTGACCTAGTAACAGTCAAGGATATGTTTCATGTATTTTATTTCTTTCTGTAAAATTTCCTGTAATGCTAGGACTTCATTATTTTGTCTGAACTTCTGTTCTCTTGAAATGCACTGCTTGTACTCCTAGATGTGCTCAAGCCAGCTCTGTTTTTTGCTATAAATTGACCATGTCAGCACCACGACTGAAAGCGTTTGATAATAGTAACTGTAACCAAAAAGGAGTCCATGTACAAGTGAATTTGATTGTTCTGGAAGAATGTTCTTCCTAAAGCTCCCTGATCCAATCCTTACAGTGAATTTATAGAAGGCCAAAATTAACAGAAATAAAATACCTGAGGGAAATACATTAATCACATAAGGTTTTAATGACACCTGGTCCTTGTTACAATTAAAAATATAAAATAAATCAAATGCTTAAAATAGGTCTGTATCATTGCAGACTCACAACTAATCAACCAAGTAAAAAGGATGCTCAACACTGACATAAGTATGTCTACTTCATTTTGAATAAAATATAGAATATCCCCAAAGGGACAAGAAATTAATGTGTGATAAGATTAAAAAGAAAAAAACCACAAATATTAGATCACTCTGATTGATAAAGAATTGAGAAAAAACAAAAAATTAAAAAGATCACTTCTCTGTACCTATGCTTTTCTCCCACTTAAAAAGTTTATGTTAATCAATTGTTCTTTTTTTCCAGTAAAATGGCTTTTTAGGTTACCATAACTCAAATTGAAATTATATCTTCTGTAGTGTAAAAAGAAAAGAAAATGAAATACATTAATTGTGATTCTAAGTGGGAAATTTTAGCATATGGTCCTGCTTGATGGACGCTTTTGTATATCGTGTATCACTTAATTTGTTTCAGCTTGTCTTGGTGTCAGGACCACCACC
>NW_010099544.1:0-9311 GCF_000699245.1 Pterocles gutturalis | reverse complement strand
TGTGGTAACTTTTTTAAGTAGTTATACTTGGTAGTATAGTTATACTTCCCAGCTTACCACCCAACAGCCATCAGGTTTCAAACTAAGAAAAGCTACTTTAACTCTAGAGTTTAGTTAAATCTTGTAGCTTTTTAGTCCATGTTTAATTCTGAGTTTAAAAGCCACCATAATTACATTTAAATAATTTTTTCTATAGTAGCAGTTGGTTTTATTTTTAATTAAATTTCTGTCATTACATAAAAATGATCTTTTTGCTTTGAATGGAGATCACCTAGATGGAAAAGCAGAACAATGACATCCCCAATGATTAAATTAAGAATTTCCTCTTCACTTTGCAAATAATTCACTTTCAACTTAAAAGTAACAGGTCATCCAATCCCATCTTTTCTCTGCCCTCCTTCATTGGTCGTATACTTACTAAAGGTGACGTTACCTCCTTGCCTTTCATCTCACTGAACACTTAACGTGTAACTTTATTGCACTATCCAAGTTTCTTATGCTCCCTTCTCAGAGAAAATTAAAAATACACATGGAAAGCCCAACAAAAGGCACTATATGAAAGTACATATTTAGGAAGGCGTATCAATGGGAAGGCAGTCTGCATTTCATATGCATGTTATGCAATGTCTTCCTCTCACTTTCCCGGAGTGATCTTTAAACAGAAAACAGAAGACACAGGGACAAAGGGAACGTATCCCACTAGAAACAGTACTGCCAGTCAGTCATGCAGACAAGAACTGCCTTCAGAAAAGCCATTTCAGGCATAGATAAATAGATGGATCAATATGGGAGGGCCAAATCACTTGACCTAAGGCAAGAAAAAATTTGGGGGCATGCCCCTTTCCTAAAATGAGTATCCCTATTTTTTTGTCATCCAAGGGACAATGACCAACTTCAAAACATTTCTGAAATTAACCATGACACTGTTGTTCCTTTATAATCTTTCAGGCTACTTAACTCATATAAAATTACTCAATCCATACATTCTCTCTTTATGGGTAAATTTTTTATTATTATTGGTGTTTTTCTGTTTTAAATAGTTTAATTGCTGGTTTTGCAGAAAGGGACATGAGGACTAAAATACATTGTAAAATATTAACAATGAGAAATTTACATGATCTCTTATTCTTCCTAAGAAATAAAATTCTGTCTCACCTTTGTAATACAGTTTGTGGAAAATAACACACAGTATATCCCCAATTTAACTATCTTAAAAAGGAAGAAAGCACCTGAAACAGTTTGCAGATCATAAACAGAGACTCTAATTTATGGTTTTTAAGATAATCGTATCGCAGCTTTTCATCCTTACATCTTTACAGAATTTGAAGTAGTACATTTTTCAGTTTTATTACTTCTGATGTGTTTCTCTCCTGTCTCTATACTTTTTCTGGTAATTTGTGGTTCTGCCACTTCTTGGAAATAGTAAAAAAGACAATGTGGCAATTCTGTGTTTTTTGATTGCTCATATAATATCATATTAAAATATAAGGTCATCTTAGTTATGTGAGCCCATTTTTAAATCAGGTCAAGTATACAATATGCACTTTATTTTCATGTTGAGTACACAGTAATATATAATCTGTTACCATCCTGTTAATACGTCATATCTTTGTTAAAAAGAGGGGATTGTGCAGATCTCTATTTAAAGGAAAATGCTCATAACAATGCCTCTGTTGTTATTGTCTGAAACTTCGAATTTGTATTAAATATAGAATTCACATGGACTTTTCCATCTGTTTCATGTGCACTGCATTGAATTAAATGAATTAAAATTTAAGAATTAAATTAAATTTAAAGAATTTAAAATTTCCATCAAAAAGTTGAACCAGTGCTACTTAGAAATGGGGTATCTTATATAAATACTGCTGCTTGAATGTTTTTAAATATATACATACATATATAAATTATTCAAAAGAGTAAGTATCAGGAAACAAATGTTAACAAGCCTATTGATAATCTGTATTTGGAATTTTTTCTTGCCATTTCCTAATTTTACACTTACTTTTGCAAAGCAGTTTCAACAGATTTATACTTAGTCATCATTCTATTTGTATAAAATTATAAAGTATTTTGGAACACTAAGAGACAGCTGAAGATTCCTGTATGTCCACATGCATCCATAAAATTCATTGTGTTAAAAAGATACATGTTAAATGTCTTAAGTTGTTACATTTAAACCCATCTTGAGCAATGAGAAATTTGGAATAGTGTTAAATTTAAGGAGAGAAGTTATTTCGCTTTTTTTCTTATGTATTGTGTAAAAGCACTTGTAGTTCTGATTAATTTATTATTCTGTTTGCATGAGGCAATATTTCTTCAGTGTTCTGAGGCAATGCATGGTGGTTGCTGTTCCCTGTTTTATAATGCCTTCGTTAAAAGTCTGCTCATAATATATCAAGAAGCTAGTGCTATGTAAGCAAATGAGTTTGTCAGTTCAACTTTCTTGGTACTGAATGTTTTCACTGGTAACAACACTCAACAAATGAGTTTCTCCTTCCCCCCCTCTTCCCTCGCTCCCCCAGTCTCCTTGCTGTTAACCAATAGATCTTCATTAAACAAAGGAATATTTTAGCATTCCAAACCTGGTTCCTGCTTATGCAAACCGTTACTCACATAGGCTTCAACTTGGCTGTTTGTGAGTATAAGGACTACTCATCTGGGCAATGATGTGCAAAGTTGGGCACTTTGGGGGGTTGATACTTTTAAGTTAAAGGAAAGTATTTCCATATAATGATTTGTAATTGCAAAGCCGTGACCAGAACAAGTTTTTTTAAAAATCATGTTTTATGGTGTTTCTTTATTGTAGACCAGAAGCCATAAATGCATTAATATTGTTTTTCTACTTCAACGTAGTTTTTCATTAAGATTTTCAGTGTTTGATATGTATGAACCACTGCAGAAAGCGGTCAGTCTGTAATAACAAAATTTGCATTCAAGGTAAAGTGAGGTTTTACAGCTCCACTAAGCCATTACTGCTGAAACTGTCATGGAAATCATGAAGCTGCATGAGTGAAGACTTTTTGACTCGGTGTTTATGGTAGTTTCTCAGGTTTAGTTTTAACTGGATGTTAAATGCACTGTGTTTTATAAATAGTTCTTCTCTTTTAGTAACACATTCAGTTCTATGCAGTGTTACATGTCATTTGGCATTTGGTGAATGTGCATGTTTTGAACTGCAAATTTTAAATGTTTTGTCTTTTAATTGTTAAAAAATGAATAAACTTTGCCATTAAATGAAGAAGCTTTGTCGAATTGATTGATTGCAAATGCTAGGGATTACTTTGAAAGAAAAACCTGTATCTCTTCACTCTTTTTTTTGAATTCTTTAACATGGGACATATCAGAAATAGCATTTCACAAATACCAGACAATTCTTACGTTATTAAGGTAAACTGAAAAAGTAGAAAATAGTTTTAATGTTTTTTAAACACCTATTTTAAGATTACTTTTTCAGTTCTTATGTAAAATCCAGAATCAGTTTAAAAAAAAAAAAGAAAAAAAGAAAAAAAAAAAGGCACAGGAGTCTGCAATTCAGTGATTTGCAGCAGAGCCCTAACATACTCTGGTGGCGATTCCATAATTTTGAAAGAGAAGTATGCAATACAAGAATGATAGAGTGGGAATAAGGAAATGTCTCCTTTTTCAGATGACAGTTATAAATACTCTGTCCTTTGGCTATGATAGTAGTGGGTATTTCTTTCCCCTAACAGTACCCACCCCCTGAATAAAAATCAATACATCCAAACCTAAACTAAGTTTTGGTTGTAGATATGTGACTTATTCCTTATATGCACACTAGATAATGAATTTATTTTGTAGATTTTGTATTCTGTCAAGGCAGGTTTGATAACAGATGCATCTTTCACACTGTCAGTTTGATGATACCCAGCTTTAATGGTAGAGCTGGTTTAAGGAGATTCTTCTACCTCAGGATATGTCACTGCTTCTTATTACACAGGCAATGAGGCCACTGAAATTATTCGGGTTATAAGCCAGTTTATAATGATCCAGGCTCACTTTCCAATCCTTTCCCTCCTTTCTTATGGCAAGTGTTATTTCTGAGCTAAATCCTTTCACTAGCCTAATTTACACCACAGCCCCCTGAATTTGCACGGGTTGTAGATGGAGAGAATAAAAAGAACAGAAAGGCAGTTCTTCTCCTGCCATTGCTAATGAAGACAGCATAGAGTGGAATTACAGCCTCAGTGTAATAGCAAAGCAAAAACTGTACATGAGTATTACGGAGCAGTAGCCCCCTCAAAAGCAGAAGCTCTGTTCGGAGTAGTTCAAGTCCACACAGCTCATCACAATATGCAGAAAAATAGCACTGAAAATTGACTCCATCTCCTTAATGTCACTGTCAAGCTGTAACTGACAGTAGTGACAAAATAATTTTGAAATTGTCACTTTTTTTTTAATTCCAGTGGGATTACTATTACAAATAATCCATGAGATTATATAGCCATATACTGTACCATTTACGTTGTTTCAAATAAAATCCTTCAGACGTTCTTGCAAATACATGTAGTTTTTCTTAGCACTGAAGAGTTTTGATGCATTTTGGACATGCACGCTTAAGAAAATCAAAGTGCAGAAACACAAAACAAATGGCTGATAGTGTCACTATTATTCTTTGCCCACAGAAGGCCCGGGTCTCAGACATGCCACGGCAATCAAAGCATTTTGTGCATAATGTGTGTGAATGACAGCAATCAATTTACTGTGATTTTTTGTTTCACGTTGATTTATTTTATCTTGGTGTCACTCTAGTAAAATGACTACAAACTATATTGCAAAAGAAATAGTTAAACCTGCTGTGTTCAAAAATAAGCATGGCAGCAAAGCAAGTACTGTGTAAACGTTACTTCTGATAGGAAGCAATTTCTTTTAGTGAATTCAAGCATACATCTAAGTCCTTCAGGCTGTTCCATTAGTCATTAAAACTATGTATCAGAATGCCATTTGTGTTGTCTGCAAGTTTTAGAAAAATGACTGTTTTCTATGAATCATAGGAGCATCTAGTGCCTATAGGTCCTTTTCATTAAGAAGGAAATTCAGCATTCTCACCTGCACCCTCAAGCCGTCGGGGTTAGAAACTACTGGCCCAGGCAACGAGCATTTCGGTCTGTGGCCACCTCCCTTCTCCCTCCGGCTATATAGGTCACTTCCACTGTAGCTACATGAACAATAATTTATAGATACTTCTTACCTTCTAGATTCTTGTCTATTTGCAGATGGTGCATAATCCCCACCTCACCTGCTTTACAGGTCACACAGTCCAGCTATTTTAACTACATCTGATCCCAGCCTTGGACCCCTGTGTTTAGAATTTGTTGCACTCTGGCTACCAACCTGTGAAGCGCTTAGCACTCTATAAACTTACAGACTTATATAAATCTGATTCAGTGAAATTATTCCTGTGGGTCAAGTTCTTCAAGCATTTTATGAGGTCAAATCCATTATTTAGCACCAGGGAAGAAAGGAAGCAGGTCAGAGGGGTCTACCCTGCTAGGCGAAATTTCACCCTACACAGCAAACTGCACAGCCTCTACTTAGGCTGAATAATCATTAAAATCTGCAAGCCTGTATGCAACTGTAGTGAAAATCCTTCCCTGCATTTAATACATTAATACATCTGGCCATAGAACGCACTGAGAGCATTGCGCTGAAGCAGCCTGACCTGCTCTGTGCACACCACCGAAGGTTAATGGGCAATAACCGAGCCCAACTCATGATTTCTCTGTGTACAGCCTATCCTAGAGGAAAACACTGAATTTCAGCTGCCCATCACCCATGTCAGTGCCTCTGATGACTAATTACTCTCAAAAGGTACATAAAATTGTACCTGCTTACCTAAAATTAATCAAGTTCCTGCTTCCAGAAGGATCTGTGTTGCCTTGGTTCACTAAAGAAAAATTTCTACTAATTGAAGACTTACTGTAATTTGTAAAAAATACGGTTTGTTTTACTATCTGTTTCTGCTGTATACAGGAATGATCAGCAGATCTCGCAGGATGCTTCTGAACAACAGAGCTGGTATCTGTTGCAGTATTAAATGATTTTTCAAAACAGTTAGTTGGTAACAGTCCTGTATTTCTTAGCCACTCAAAATGTGAAGTGAATCCTATGAAACATCAACAAAGGTGGGCAAAAATTTACCTGCCCCCTTCCTTGAAGACTGTTTCTAAAAAACATTGCAAGCCAAAAGACTTACCTTTCAATTAATTTGCCAGGTACTTGAACTTGAAATCTATTTTTTTAGTTTTTTATAAAATATATAGGCCACTGTGTATCGTTATTTTAGTTTGTAATTAACAATTACAACATTCAAACTAAAACCGATTGCTTAAAACATTGTTGTATACAACTTAAGTTGCACTTCTGCTTAGAAACCACATTTCCAGCAGAAACATCTATTGGATTGTAATGGTAATTATGTAATTAAAAAACATGTTTAAAGGGCTATTTAAAAATATTTTTTTCAAAAATGCTAAGATACTGATTGCTAGATATTTGCTAAGAAAACAAATGTATTCAACTCTTGAGGAAGAACAAATGAAGTTTTTCTAAAGTACAGAGAAGTACACTGTAGTTCAGCACAGAAGTGCTGTAATTTTAAGATGCACCGATATGCTGATACTTGTCAAATAAGTCAGCTATGATGTAGGCAACAGCTCCTATACACAGGGAGCTTGGGGCTGATAAAATAGGAAAGTTCAGCCTCCAATACTGCAGATTCTGACACACAGAATTACTTTGTTCCCAAAAATAAGTATACAGAGCAGCCCTTTAACGACTGCATTTTTTCTTGCGTGTTTTCAGTTTGCTTGCTGCATGTGTTCGGTTTAGATGCATTTTTTTCTTCTTCCATTTGGTTTGTTGGTTTACTTGGGTGAAGGAATGTAGAAGAGCAAACAAAATTTACTCCTAGGGCAGGATGTTTTAAATCTAACTAATCAATGTATGTTTTACCACATTTTTACCACAGATGCATATAAAAGACATTAATGCATTAATGGATCTATATTCACTATATCTTCAGAATTTTATATTCTATTAAATCTGCACATCAGGTGCACAGTTAAAGAAGTAAATAATTTACAAAAGCAAAATTAACTGTTTTTAACAGGAAAAAATACAGTATAGTTACACCATCAAAATGAAAACTTGCTCATCAAACACTATGTCTATAGAGACATACAGATGACACATTTCAACCACACAGTTTATTGATAATTTTTGTGTGTGTGTGACTACTAAATCAGAGCTGTCAATGCTTAAGTACATTTTAAATTACAAGCTTATCTTTACATTTTATACATGGCTAATTTTACAAATAGAACTTTATGATCAATTTGTCCAACTTACACATGTTGCTGAGCGAAAAGCCAACAATAAATACTTCCTTCTGAAAAATGCTTTAATATAACACCATTTTTAGAATTGTATGCAGATAAGTTATTAGTTATATTGCTGAACACACACTGCTTTCTGCTATATAATTATGTGGCTGCTTGGGATTGGCACATTTTCAGCTAGCCTACTTAGTACTAGTTTTATCTATCTTAGTTAAAGCTTACTAATACAAATATGCAGTGTAAGTTCAGGTGTATTATGTATATTTTTTAAACAGCCATGCATTTTGACATCTGTAGTAAAATACTTCCTCTTATTTCATTGCTCATGGACGTGGGAACCAGTCACCCATTTTCAGGATCCGCAAACTCTCCTCTTTAGTTAGTATTACTCCTCTCATACTTCAGCTTATTGCTGCTTTATAGAACTACTTGGATCATTGTCAGTGGAATGCAGCCACCGTTTGTTAACTAAGTTAATAGCATTTAGGGTTAAAATGTCATTTATAACACCATGAAATGAGTACCTTTATCCCAAAATGTTTTTTCTACTTGTATCAGAACACATTCTGCACAGATTAGACTGCAGTTTCTAAAGCAACTAAATTTGGAATATTTTACAATTCATTTGTAATTGTGATCCAAATACGGGAGATGAGATCCCCAGCGAGATCTTGCACTTTCTAAGGGCAACTCACCCATGGGAACAGTTCTGACTTCTGCAACCCCAAAGCATGCCAGTGTGACACTCAACAGTCCCTGCGCTTCTGAAGGCTGCGTTATTTCTTGACAACTCCTTTCAGTTCTGACTAAAATCGGAGCAGCTCTTCCCAGCCAAGGTAGACTCTGGCTGGAGAGGATACCCAAAGTACGGCGGCGACACCAGAAATCCCGACGGCTGGGTGAGGTGGACTGCGTGGGCCGCCTGGAAGCAGCCAGATGCATACGGCGGAGGTGGCGATGCCACAAGGCACCCTGGCTCTGCCCGGGGAAAGGAGAACCTGCGAACAGAGCCACCGGTCGAACTGGAACTTGTCGCAGTACTGGACTGCCTTGATGGCGTCCTGAAGCTCGTCGAGGCCAGGATCATGGGAAGAGTCTCGGTCTGATAGCTCCGCAGAGAAAATCGTATTGGTTGCAATGGTTGTTTAGGTCTTAAACATGTGCAACAGTAAACCGCTACCAGAGAGCCCACGATAATGAAGGCAATAAATATTGATCCAACAATGAGGAATGGAATGTAGATTGGTTCTGGGAGAAGAAAGAACAGGAAAAGCCACGCACATTAGCCTACTGAAGCAACAGGTCTGCTGTGTAGAAATAAACTCCACAGCATTTATGAAGCCTCACATTATTTCAATCCCGCTAACGCTGAGCTGCTCACAAGACAGAGCTTCCAACTATGATAATTAGAACAAAACTAAAGTTAAATCCTGTATGTACCAGCCAAAATTCTCTCTGTTGCGAGTTTTAAGTTACCAATGGTAAAAGCTGTCTACGCTGTAGACTGTTTGCTGCTTCTAATTAGGTTTCGCTCAAGACACACTCCTCTCCCGCTCCTTCACCCCCAAAAACTGTTTGGGCTGTCCAATGTAACAGCTCCAATCTGCAGGTGAAGCTCAAATCCCGCAGATGCCGTTAAGTCTCTTTCACTCGTAAGGTGGAAAATAAGCGCAAAATGTGTGACTTGGGAAACTAGTCTCCGTGTGCGCTGCCGGATTTCTTTTGTTTGAAAACCTGACGGCGCCTCGCACCGCGGGGTTGCGCCTGCAGATCACCGGAGCCCAGTCCCACCTCCGGTTAAAACAAAGTCAGTTAAACAGCCCCAACTAAGCTTCCCGATGCAAAATTAAAATACAAGCACGCCTTCCAGTTTGGATGGATCCCGCTGCTGGAGTCTCTTTTAACCGTGGAGTCAGGACACCCAGCGCAAACCCGGGCGCCCGCTCTGGCCCC
>NW_010099543.1:0-7596 GCF_000699245.1 Pterocles gutturalis | reverse complement strand
TCTGTGATTCTGTGATTCTGTGAAGTCCTAAAAACTGGGTCTCAAGTGCCTAAAATTGGGACTGAACAAACCAGTGCCTTTATGTTTTGCTATCCTAGCTGATACAACTCCAAGTTCTTTCACTAGCTCTTCTCGACACAAACGACAATTGTATCTCATATTATTAAATCTGTCACTAAATTGCAGGTTTCTGAGATGGTGAAAGTCAAAGAGAAGCAAAGGAGGGGGGTGTTTCTGCACAATACCCAGCGGAGCTGAGGGAGCCTTTTACATACAAAAAGGTGTTATTCCCGTCACTTTCAGCAGAAGGAAACGCACAAAATCACCGAGTACTTTCTCATCCCACTCACTGTCTTCCCAGCTTCCCAGGGACGCACCCTAGGACCAAAAACCCCGGGAAAGCTGCTGTGACAAGCCACCAGACAGGCGCAGGGCTGCAGCTGGGACCGGGAGGGAGCAGAGCATCGCGCTGGGGCTCACTGGAGAGAACCCCGCGGCTCCGGCTCAGCTGAGGCTCCCTTTTGTCTCCAGCGCTGCTTTCCATCCCTGTTCTAATATTGTCACTAACGAGGCCACGGGAGGCAGCTCAGCCTCACAAGGGTCTGTGTTATTTTACAAACCCCAGGGCAGCCCGGTTCTCCCGGGCGCTGCAGCCCTGCCCAGGGATGCCTCCTGCTCATTGCTGAGTGCCGGGAGGAAGGCTGGTGCCAGGAGCCCAGCCACGGCGTTGCGGCGTCGCGCGGCGCAAACGTGCCGCAGGGCCATGTGTTCTGCTGGCGGGGCTCTGCAAAGCCCGGCCAGACCCAACCCTGCTGCATCTGTGCTGCTCGAGGGAAACGGCTGAGGTGATGGCTGGGAATCAAGAGGAAGCAAGGACAGTCAGATCAGCTTACCTCTGAACATTAACATGACTATTAATTACCATTTGCTACACCGAGCTATGATTTACTGAGACAAATAGAGACACAGCCCTGACCTTTCCTCGCTCCGCGCACACTCCTTTCCTCATGCCCATCCCATGAGCCGTGATCCCCGACCACGACCGGGGCGGATGCGCCGTGCCGCTCTGGGGCAGCTCTGCGGCCGTCTCCAGCTCTCAAGTCGGGATGAGGCTGGTCTTCATGTCAGAATCCACTGCTCTCCTTCTATTTAGGTGTTCCCAGTTGTACATATTATTATAAATACACTTCATTTTCAAACCGTGATTATCATTTGCTGCGTTTGTTGAAGAGTGAACGGCGAGGAGGGATTCTGCCGCTGTGTAAGACACTGCAAGCAATACCGGTCATCCTGCTTCTTTTGGGGAAAAAGCAATGGGAGGGAGGAAGTGAGTCTGAAGCCTAATGAGGACGCAAATGCCTGCCAGATTTTAATTTGAAATACTTTCTTTCTTTTCAACAATATCCTTTTCCGCTGGGCTCTGAAAAGAGCGGAGCTGGACAATTGTCTGGGAAGCTGGGAGAGCTTAACAATAGAGGAGGAGTGGAGAGGGGAGTGAAACCAGCCTATCTCCTTGTGCTCAAAATGAAACGTGAAAAGAAACAAATTGCATAAGGGATGACTAACAAAGACAGCTTTAAAAATCGTTTCAGGGTTAGTCTTTTCAGGTTCACAGCAGGGACGTCAGGAAAGGACACGGAGTTTCATGCATTACATAAGTTTCAGTAGCTCTCCCTTTCAAGTGAGCTCTGCTGTGCTCCCACCACGTACACAGCCGCCCACACGCACCCGGGACTGCTTGCAAACACACCCTACCCCACTCCACGGCCAATTCTTTTTTTCACAGCCATACGGATCTCTTACAATCGCTTTGAAAAATCTATGAATTCTGTGTGCAGCGCCGTGGCCACGCTCCGCTCCCCGGGGCCGCGGGGGAACCGCTCGCCTGTACCCTGTGCTCCCAGATCACCGGATCAGGGCGCAGAGCAAACACCGTTCAAACAAACCATTTCACCATTTGATTCCTGCATCTTGCTTTCCCTCCCCGTGAATGTCTAGAGAAAGCACTGAGCGCTCCTTCTCTTGGGTGATTGAATGTAGAGGTTGGCTGGAGGCGCAGCTGCCTCAACCCCCCCTCCCCGGGCTGATTTCACAGGAAACAGCACAAACATCTGCACCATCGAACAGACCCCGGGAGAGCTCTGCTCAGAGCAATCCAGCGTTTGAAAATCCAACACACTGCACGATGCTGCAGCCCCAGCAGTCCCCACCATGCTGGGAAGTCTGTTCCCTCCATATCTGCTCCCTGGTCCTTTTTAAGGAACACTGTATGAATTCAAAAGATTCTCAAGGTCCAGCTTTTCCAATCTGGATCATCCACTGCCAGAGCAAGCACACGAAGGCGCAGGAAATACTTTGTCGCTGCAGCTCCATTGTAATTTGGCAAATCCTACTGAACCACTGAAAAGAAAGGTAAGTGGAAAACTACCAGACACTTACCCAAGCCTCCAGGGGACAGAAAAATAAGATCACGATAGAAAAACAACTCTGAGGTGCCCAGGTTTTTCGAGAGCGGAGCGGGTCCATCCCCTGCGCTGCCCTCCCTCGGCCGGGTCTCTCTGCCCTTTGCTGGGTTGGGTTCAGCTGGTGCTTCCACACTCGCAGACCGCTGGACTGTGGGACTTCCTCTGCAGCTGATAGCGGGTTATTAAAGTAAACTGACTGTTGCCCTTTGTGAGGGAGGTGGGAGGCAGGGAAGCTCAGCCCCTTCCCTTCCTTTGTAATTCAAACCCTTCCTTGAGGCTCAGCTCTGGAGGAGAGGCATCTGCTCCCAGCCCGGCCCGCTGCTGAGGAGCTCCGCAGGTACTGGCGGCGATCCAGGCTGAGGAAACGGCACCGCGCTCCGAGGTTACGTGACAAAGCGGCTCGTTCCTAATTAAACTTCATCTGGCATTTTTCTTTCTCGTACATAATTAGCGCAGCACAGGAGACGTACAGGTAAGAAGTGAGAAAGTCTGCACAGAAGCGCAGGCTCCTCTTTCTGCACCTCTGATTAATTTTAAGATTTCCTCTTCATCTATTCAGTAAGAGGCTCCCATCACTTCCCAAATGGGATGTGTTCACCATCCCTACCGGGGACACTTGGCCAGCTGACACGACCGAGGACTGGACGCTGCTGGGCAGATGCTGGTCGCGTGGGAGGAGTTCATGTTTCCAAACCCTGCGCTGCTCCCGACGCCTGTCATTGCCATGTCAACGTGCTTCCAAAGGCAGTGTCACCGCCATTGGGCAGCTCTGACCTCTATTACCTCCTGCAGGCAGTTAATCTTTAAAACTGGAACTATAAATGCCGTCAGCTTAGCTTGCAGCCTCCTTCTATTGGTATTTACAATTCACATTTCAAACTTAAAAAAAGTCCAGGCATAAAAGGACATATTTCTCAAATCCCCTTGAAACCTGAACTTCCATTATTAGCCATGCCCAGTGTGATAACGAACTCTGGTCCCTGCCAGCAACACACGAATCCCATCTCCACTGCACCCCACTGTTACAGCACTCCACAATGACCTGCTAAGCAGCCCCAATCCAACAGATTGGACTTCACCCTGTCAATTAGAAAATTCTGGCACCTTGCAGAAATTAAAGAAAAAAACCCTGAATATTTGGTTCAAGTTCCCACAACTCCCCGTGCCTCCCCCCTTCCCGAAACATCCTCCTGGAGGCAGCGGTTTGTGCTCATTTCTGACGACAAATGTTTAGATTCGCTGCTGTGGTGATGACCACAAACAGCGGGGACAGGCGGATTCTCTGCTTCAGCTGTTGGTACCGTTCCCTGGGCTAATGAGAGAGGGCACCGAGAGCATCTGCTGTGAACCAGGGCTCACTGGGCTTCAGCAGAGCACTGAGCGAGGCCGCGGTGTTCTTCTGGACGTGTCTGTGTTAAGAGAAGTGGAGGGGTGCAATTGTGAGGATGTTTTCTACTCCATCTCTGTTCAGTGTCCCAGCCTTAGGCTAACAGCCGGGCTGCGACCAGGGCACAATCCTGATCTGTTATTTCACCATCCCTCCGGTGCAAACGGGCATCGCCCTGACCCCCCCAGTGCCTGTTGCACAGCTGGCTCTCGGGACACGCGGCCACGCGCTCCTTTCGGTCTGGATCACTTTTCACCTGAGCCCAGCTGTTCTCGCACCAGAAATCACGCTACATCCAGAGGGACGAGAAGAAAACCCTTTTTGCCATGCCCGTGATGAAGCAGTGGTTGGTGTCTGCAGGCCGAGCGCCGCTTCCCCGCAGCTGTTGGTGATGTCTCGGTGCTGCAGCAGGAGCAGGGTCCCACGGCGAAGCAACCGCAAGCCCCCGTTCCCTGGGCTCCCCTCCTTGGTCACAGCGATCTCGGGGGGCTGTGCTGTCACACTGGCAGCCAGGCGCCTCAGAACTCATCTTATGGCCATAGGGTGCTACTAGTGGGTAAATATTAACCGACACAATTAAAGCACAGTCAGTCTAAGCTGAGACTGGTAACAAAGAACAGCCAAGCAAACCAAAACCCCCAAATACGCCCGTCTGTACTGTTACAAGACACGAGGAGCTGGCTTTTCTTCTGTATTACACTGGTATGAGTTTCAATTAATCCACTCATTTATTCTCTATAACATGGGCATATTAAAATAAGGATTGACCCAGCATTGAATATTCCATGTGTTAGGAATTATTCCCAGCTGCTGGTAACACAGAAGGTCCACAAGAGCCTGGGAGAATGCACGCTTATCTCGTCATTTCAGACCATTCATCATTCCTTGCCTGGAAGCAACAGTTAATTTACAATAACTCAATGTCAAGATGGCAGTTGAAAATCCTCTTGAGGACTGCCCTGGGAGAAGATTTTGTCCTGGCTCTCTGCAGCCACTGTAGGCTCAGCTGAGCCTCTCTTGAAGTCAGCTTTCGAGCGTGACAGAAATAAAGAGAGAGAGGAGACCTGCCCAGCTGTAGCTAGCGCGCGTCCAAGAGCGATGCGGGATCATCTCTCCAGTGCGTTCTTTTGGGATTTCAGTAGTCACAGATGTTAGAGACAGAAAGAATATGGCCAGAGAGAAAACCCTGCATGCAGTGGAGATTATTTCCTACGGTTTATTGTTTTGTCCGGGTATAGATTTAAATAACATACGGCTCTCGCACGGAGTAAGAAATCCTTCCAGCTTAGAGCAGAGGAGGAGGTGCCCTGGGCTCCCACCAACAGAGGGGACCCTTCTGAACAGCCCGTGTCACAGCCAGACCTCCCCAAGCCTCCCAAACAGCAACCCAGAGAAAATCCCCAGGCAGGACCCTCTGTGCAGAGCTAGCTATGGACTGAGTCTCCGTACCCCGCTCTCCCTTTTCCCTCCCTTACAGCTGTTGGACTCAGCTTTATCTCTCCATTTGAAGGACGGTGCTTACCACACTTCACTGGCGTCGATGGCCCTTGCCTTCTTTTATCAAGGACAATCTGCGTCTAGTATTTTGGAAAGCAATTATTTAAAAAATCTGCAGGTAGTGCGGCAGACAACGGCTGACATGCCACCTGTGTAAATCAGAGGAGTCGGAAGAGGGTGTTTACAAGCAGAACACTGCTGAAAGTCTGCCTGGGTTGCAGATAACAAGGCTGAGACAATGACAGATTTCCTTCCCCTCGCAGCCAAGAGCAGCTCCCTCTGATTGGCTTCGCCGTGTTTATCCAGGATGCTGGGAGAGAGCAGGCACCAAATATGCAATTAATTGGCAGTTTGCAAGAGCATATTGCCTAAAGATAAACAGAGTGGGTGATGGTGTCGTATGGAAAATGGCTGAGTGCTGCAGATGTAGTGTTGACCCAGTTTAAAAAAAAAAAAAAAAAAAAGGTTTTTTTTTGTTCTCTTGGAAAATAATTGTATTCAAATGAATACTTTTTTTTTTTTTTGCACGGTCCCTCTGGCCTTTGAATATTTTGTGGATGTAAGCCATTCCGGGTTCTTCCTTAATCTGGAAGTACTTAGTACATTAAGAATTTGCAGAAAACTTTTACTGCTGACATCAGTGGAGCGTTTCACCCATGGAAAATGTTTTGTGCAGGAGCAGACAAGTACATTGCGACACAGCACTAATGGCCTTTACTCTTTGCAGCGAGCGTTTGAAAGATGAGACAACTGGGTCTGGGTCTAACTGGAACTCAGGTGACATGAAAAGGAACAAAACCACCTGGGAGAGAGGCTGGGAAGGAGATCAGGTCTAGAAGAGGGAGGAGTGGTTATCCAGGGAGGAGCTGGAGCAGGGACAGGGGGATGAGTGCTGTGATATATATATATATATATATAGGCACTGTCAGACAAACAGGTACAGAGGTGACATAACCCAGAGTCAGGAGAGAGAATGCATGAGAAGAAAAGTCCTCGATGCAGACTTCCAGACCTAATGTTCTGCAGGACAAACCGGGGGCTCACACAGCTCCCAGCACTGCAGGGACAGGCACCGAGAATCCCTGACCTCACGGGACAAAAGGACACTCGCCTCTCTCATTTTCTATGCTTAGTGCTATAAAACTAAAGACTAAAGCATGTGACCAATCTCTCACTGCGACCACACTGACATTACCAGCACTGTGCAGATCCAGCAAGAAAACAAGTCACGACTGGACAACTTCTGTGCAAGGGACAATGCCCAGAGATGGTATCTGGCCCCACCAATGTGACGACTTCCAAAATGCCTTTGCAGGAATTACTGATCCCGTGGGGAGATTTTTACAGCATGCTCTGACTTGTTTGGCTTGATACTTTCGCTTTGCCCCCAGCCTAGGCTGTGAACGGAGAGGGGACAGTTTCACGTGCACCTTGCACTCCCCAGATGACGTCCTTCCTTCCTTCCTCCACATTAAGGTGATTCCAGAGGAATTCTTCACGCCGGGCTCTGTCCACCCTCCCCCTGAGTTCCCCTGAATGCCAGGGCTTAGCCATGTGCAGTGGAGTTTGGTGTTCCAGAAGCAGGGCAAAAATTCAGCAGCTTTTAAAAAAATCTTTTTCTTTTAGATCAAAGTTTCTGTATTTGGGTACCTAAAATTAGCTGACAAAATAAGTGTCATTTTATTCTGAGATGCAGAACTTCCATTGATTTTAATGGATTCAGCATCCCAGAAAGTAGGGCACTTATTTATGTACCTCCAGAAGCATTTGCATGCCTACCTTGAAGGAGCCAAGTTTGTAAAGATGACCTTATCTTTCAAAAATCATGAGACACCTCTGCACGCATCAGCCTGCTCTTCCCTTTATTTCTGGCAGCAAGTCTCATTGGAGAGGTAGATTTAAGCTGTAAAATTGCGCCGTTAAAGTTTCTTGCAATGAGGTCTCCTCGATTTAGCAAAACACTTGGGCACAAGCTTAATGTTCTCCTGCAGAGAGGCACTTTGGGGAACCAGGGCTAAGAGCTTTCTCCTACCACTGCAGTTGAGATGGGGAACAAATCCTCATCTCCCCACAGGATATTTCTGATCCTGATGGGATGGCTCAGCAGCCTTGAAGCCCGATTCTGCCTCATCGCTTTATCCTAGGAATGTACTATCACGTCGTACGGTACTTAGTTCTTCCAAGCACAGCAAGCTAAACACCACTGAAAAATCCCCTTCCCATCCCACCCCACCCCATCCCATCCCA
>NW_010099542.1:0-2960 GCF_000699245.1 Pterocles gutturalis | reverse complement strand
GGAGTTCAGCTGTGCCCCTGCTGTTAGTTTCTAACAACTTTGTTAATCCTTTTAAAAATCTGTCCCTGAGCAACCTCCAAGAAAGTTAGTTGTCTTTGTAATTGCTGCTCGTTGTGGTCCTGATTCTGTACCTCTTCTTTGCATCGATTAGCGCCTCACTCCCTAACTGTAGTGAAGCCATTGGGAGGCTAATCCCTGTGCTCTGCGAGGAAGACAGGCAGAATCAGGCCACGTTTAGTGATACTTGAATGTTTATAGCTCATTTTTAATAAGATAGTACTCGTTCTTACCTGCTCTCATCAGCTACAGCTCTTGCAGAAGAACTCCAGAACAAACACATCTGTCAAGCATTTTATCCAAATTTGACTTTGAATTTAAATTCAAGTTGCTGGTTGTTGTTGGGTTTTTTTTTTCCCTTTTTTTTCCCTTTCTGCATTTTGAAGTATGTTCAAATGTCAGGAACTTTACTACCCATCACTCTTATTGTAGCTTAATGGTGTCCTGGATTGATATCCAGTTAACCAATATGTTGAAGTTTCTTGGATGTTGCTCAGTTATTTCTTGATTCCTTGTGTTCCCCAGCCATTTAAGAGCACACACGTGAGGCAGAACTGCAGGGCTGAGCCCAAACAGGAGTGACACCATAGCAATAAACACTTCCAGACTCCTCCTCTAAATCTTCCCTTTGAGCTGACAAAAACAGATGCTCTAAGCCATTTCATCTTTCTGTTTTGTAAACATTAAAATTGAGGTCTCCTGTTCTGTGCAAAACCGCTGTCTGTGCAGAACATTTGCTCTCTGTATACTTACAAAATTAAAGCCTTTCACTTAAAAATACACTGTTAATAAAGGAAATTATTTGGTACTTCCCTTTTAGACTAGCTAATGCATCTGACTTTTTGGAAACAGAATCATAAATACCTTTTGACCACAGAAACTGGCCAGCCAAAGTGATTACAATGATAATAAAAATCTGGTTATTTGTATGAACCTTCTGGCAACAGCTCATTTTATCTGTCATGCTTCTCAGCTGGATGGCGGCTGTGAAACACGAACGAAGCCTCCAAAGGTATTTAGGGCCTCAGGATGCCACCACTGCTTGCCCAGGTGACACAGAGTGTGAAGCATCACAGAAAGTGTAAAGCGTTGCATTTAACATTGTCCTGTGGGCAGCCGTGCCCTGACATCTGTGTTGAAGGACAGCTTCTGCGTTGGGCTGGAGGACCAGCAGGAACAGAGGGCAAAGCAACTAAATGGACAAAGGAAGAAACTGAACAAGTCGCCAGGCCAGGTGTGTTCTCCAGAGAGTGCTACAGGCCCTCGAGTATGAAAAATCTGGATTACGGACTTGGGTAGGAGTTGGAAACTGTCCTAGCACCAAAAGCTCGGAAGGTGACAAATGCACGATCAATCTTTACAAACTTTCCAGAGGAATGAGCAGCTCTGACACCCACACACTGTAAGCTGGACAAAACAGTTAAAAAAAAAAAAAAAAAAAAAAAAAAGAGAAAAGTGTACAAAGGAACAAAACAGATCATGGAAGAATCAATTTTTTTTTGTCTTAAATAAAACTGTGCCTCAGAGAGGATTTTGAAGGACTCAACATGTAGATAAGAGGCCTGGATGAATATAGCCTGTTGAGATTTCCATAGGACATTTGAAAATGTCCTTAGTTAAAGCTTCTTAAAGAAATGAAATCATCATGGGATGAGAGGAAGGGTCCACAGAGGCTAAAAAACCGGTCAAAAGACAGAAATAAGTAGCCAGATTTCATGTTGAAGGTCACTCATAGGGTGCTGCAAGGACCCTCGCTCTTCACTGTTTTCTATAAGTGGTGTGAAAAAGGATGACCAAGCTGACTGATAATCTTAGGTACATGTAGCATGAAAAATAAGTGATAAAAAGATAAAATTTCGTACTGATACATTTACAGTAGTACCTGTGAAAAAAGCAATCCTAGCCCTGTGTGCATCATACTGTGTAAGCATCTCAGAAATGGGATCTTAATTTGTAATAGTTCAATGACAACGTCAGCTCAGGTACTCTTTAGTGGGCAGAAAGGCAACTGAATATTAGGAATCAGTAAGAATTAAGAACAGAGCAAACCAAAAATACCAATATCATTATATAAATGTCTGGGGCACCTGCATCTGGAATGCAGCGTGAGTCACATCCTCTGGCCCCATCTGGGAGGGGACATGGCAGCACAAGAACAGCACAGAAAGAACAAGACAGGGAATCAGTGTTGGAGAAGTTTCCACATGTGATATGATTTCCCTGGATTGGGGCTTGGAAAAGCAGAGAGGACAACTGAAAGCAGATAAGGTAGTGGTGTTATAAAGGGAAAGCTGAGTGGAGAAGGGGAAAATTTGTCCCTTTTGGCAGAAGTAGTGTGAGTTGGGGGAACGCCACGTGCAAAGCAGAGCACAGGAGGTTGGCTTTTTATGGGGTGGACAGTTATAACTCCTGGTCTGAGGGTGCTCCAAGCTTACAGAGGTTCAGAAAGCAACTGGAAAAATATATAAGGGAAAATAAATTAAGGGTTATTAAAGGTGAATGCACCCCACTGACTCCCACATGAAAGTGGCTTGAGATCACAGAATAATAGAATGGTTAGGGTTGGAAAGGACCTTAAAGATGTGGCAGTGGGATCAAACACTTCGAAATGCCCCAGATGAGGTGGTGGGGAGAGAGCTGGGACTGTCCAGCCTGAAGAAGAAATGGGAGGATTTTATCCATGTGTGCAGACACTTGAGGAGGGTGTAGTGCAGGGAGCCAGGCTCTGGGCAGCGGTGCCCGTCCAGAGGAGCGGAGGAGATGGCCGCAAACGGCAACCCGAGAGGTCCCCATCTTTGAGGGCAGCCCGAGGTGCCTAGCACGGTCCGGCACAGGGGGGCTGCACCACCCCACCTCCTGCTGTCCCCACCTCCCGGGGAGGGGGGCCCACCCCACACACAGCA
>NW_010099541.1:3035-7450 GCF_000699245.1 Pterocles gutturalis | reverse complement strand
GATGGGGAGCTGGTGGCTCCCGGGAGGACGGGCGGACCGGGCCCGGGGCTGTCGGACTGTGCCAACGGGAAAGGAACAGGAGCGCTGTTCCGTGGGTGTCCAGTGGAGGGTGTTTGTGACATTCACTCTCGAAAGACAATTTGAAGCAGCACGGAAGAGCCCGGGTGAAGCTGAAGCAGCACTGCAAACCGCGGGGATGAGCAGGGGAGGGTGTATGGGACGAGCACTGAAAGGGAATAATTTTGAGTGATGCTTCAAGGAGCTGTGAGAAAGGGGTGAAAGGAAACAACTCAGCTTAAAAGGAGCAGCAGATGAGCAGAAGTCAAGCAGCTCTGCCAGCTCCAAGTGTTCCAAAAGGGTGCAAAGCTGAAATAAAATCTTGTAAAGATTATGAGGTGGATTTATGTCTCACTGGGTGTTTTTAGATGGGGGCAATATATTTACGTGCCCTCAACTTTTTCAGTCTGCGTTTTTCATGTGTGTCACATTTTCAAGCTTTTTGCTGGAGCTGTTTGCACTAAAAAACCACCGTTGTGAATGGAAATGAGTCTGTGTGCTACCTGGGATCTGGGAACTGCTGCCTCTGAGCGTCCTGGAAGAAACGGTTCAGTGTGCATATTGAGGTGATAACATAGATGCTAGGTGCATCCAGGAGAGACAATCTGAAAGAGGAATGCAGACGAGGGTGACTGTCCTGGAGAAGGTACGTGACCCATGAGGGACAAGCCCTGAGACTGCACTGCAAGAAAGCATCTTGTGGTTCAAGCTCAGACTCCTGGCAGGAGACTAAGGCAGCAGCCTGCACGCGTTTCGCAATACTGTCTGTGAAATATGTTTCACGATGGATGTGTGGAAAGGTAACGCTTAAGGACAACTGGGAGAGAGGAAGTTCCCCAGAAATTAAGTTTTCAAGCTGGAGTTAAGGATGGAGGAGTCCGCTGAGCAAGAACTCCTGGCTTCTGCTGGGGAAATGTGCACGGGATGGTGCGATCACATCATCCTCTGGGTCTGGTCACTTGGCCTGACCAACAGCAACTCCCAAACTTCTCTGGAACAGCCCAGACCATCGCAGGTGACTGCCTGGCACTCCGCAGAGCGTTAGCAGTCGGCTGTTCACCGCTTTGGAGAGACGGGTCAGCACCCTGCCAGCCGCGGCTGCGGTCACTGCAGCTCCTGGGGACACGGCTCAGCTGCTCCGCGTGGCCGGGGGAGTGGGGGGAACCCCCCCGGGCTGCCCAGGTGAGATGGGCTGCACAGCCCCCTCCCATGGGAGAGTCCCATCGTTTGTGTTGCTGTCTTGGAGAAGGTGGATGGACGCTGTGATTAGATACAATATCTGAGTTCACAGCGTCTGCATTTTTATTTTAGAAGCATACCTTTCAGTGAGGGACAGAGCGGCAGCTCCTCCAGGGGTGAGCAGATGGTGAGTCTGTTTTCACCTGCTCCTTGGAGGTAAAAACGCAGCTGGGACAAAAGCTTCCTGCATTTGTAACATACACATAACCTTTTTCTCTGGGATCAGCAAAGACCATTCCAACAGGACAGGTGAGCCTGTCTGGGACATCCAGCGGAGCAAGTTGCCCACACCACAGCTGCAGACGAGGAAGAATCTCCATGGCCACGGAGCCCGAAGGAAGAACACAGAGGAGAACACGCACCCGCAGCAGGGCAGGGTGAGCGCAGCGGGAGGCACAGCAGGTGCCTGGCGAGGGTGTGCGTTTTCTCAGTTTTACACAGTCAAAGCTGGCAATCAATTTGTCTTCTTGGCCAATCCATGACCCCGCTGTAGCCCATGAATTCTGTATCATGGTCCTCACACGGTTTATCATTTCTGGCTGAAGTGTGCCCCTGAAAAAGATCTAATCCTTTTTTTGCAGATAATGACACTAAAATGGTGGCACAGAGTCAAACCATAAGTACCCCTGACTCATTTACCCTGTTCCTGACAGTGGCCACCCCTGGATGCCAGAAAAGATCACGACAGGAGGGCAGACACACAGACCCCTCCCTGGATGCTCCCTGGCTCGCAGCGAGTTGTGACTCAGAGACCTCCCGTGACAGAGGTGTCAGCTTTGTGTTTAACAGCCCTTGACGGATTTCTCTTTTGCAACTTTCACCCACCATATATCCACAGTCATGGGATTTAAGGCCACAAAGGACCATTAATTATGTCCAGTTACATATGACAGGGAATTTCACATGGGCCCCGATGATCTCTGTCACACAGACCAAGGAAATTGTAACGTACTGGGAAAGGTACCCCTCTAATTTCACCAGCTAATCACCGTCATCACCAAAAGCACATGCCTATTTTCAGCTGGAACTATCTGTGGCAGTTTAAAGCTGTTAGTTTTAGTGTTGCTGTGGTTGTGCCTTACCCCCAAACTATTAAAAATCTCTTTCATATCCAGCATTTTTACTCAGTAAATGTACTTATACATTCTAATCAGATCACCTCACAACTTTCTAAGTAACTAGAGTTCATGGAATCCCAGACTGGTTTGGGTGGGAAGGGACCCTAAAGCCCACCCAGTGCCATCCCCTGCCATGGGCAGGGACCCCTCCCACTAGCCCAGGGTGCTCAAAGCCTCATCCAGCCTGGCCCTGAACCCCTCCAGGGATGGGGCATCCACAGCTTCTCTGGGCACCCTGGGCCACTGCCTCACCCGCCTCATCGTAAAAAAATGTCTGCATTGTATCTGCTCTGAATCTACCTTCTTTCAGTTTAAAACCATTAAAACCAGTGTAAAGCCATTACTCCTTATCACTACAGGGGTTCTGCATCTCTCATGGCAAAATAATTCTTCCAGTCTTCAGACAAATTTTGTGAACCTCTTGTACATTCCTTTTATTTTTTTCTCTCTGTTCCCTTCAAGCCTTAAAAAAAAAAGGGCAATGCCACCAGGGGCCTTATTGCTGTCTCACCTCAGCAAGATCTGTTCCCCCCAGACCACCTGGCTGTGCGGATCTGTTCTATCGTGTCTTCATCCGAAACCACAACCTTCACAGGGCTGGGATGGCTCTGTGTTTCAGTGTCTGGTCACACTAAGCTTCTTGCCCATTAATACTATAAATTTATTTCCAGACTTAGGTTGTTGGGTTGACTTTTTTTTTTTTTTTTTGTTCCAGTTGTCTTTGGAGCAGTGACACACCTTCATTTTCCGCAAGCACGGAAGTTTGCCTTTGGTTGGTCTGAGACCAAACCTGTTTGAACAGCCTGGCTCTGCCACACGCTCGTCTCTGCTGTTATCCCGTCTTTAGGACCGGTTTCTGCTGTACTCATTTTTTACATCATCTGCAGGTTTTATCAGCAGAGATCTTACATTTGCTTCCAAATCACCAATTAAGTGTCAAACAACACTGTCTGAAGAGCCGTCCCTCTAGGACCTACGTAAACTGCCCAGATGCACCCCCAGGCTCCTGTTTGCCATGCCACCGGTCCCGTGTGACAGACCTGTCCTTGTCTGCTCCCACTGGCTTCACCTTTGTTGTCTGCAAATGTTTCCCAACATTTTTTTCCTCTCTGTGGGAAAGTAACAGAAGATGGGCGAGGATGAAGGCATACTGGTGTGGATTTTGCAAGCTTGGGCTATGGAGCCACGTCTGTTCATTTGCCAGATTTGTTAAGCCCTACAGCAAACAACGAGCAGATACAACAAGGATACACTGGGTTGCAAAATGTCAGAGGTCCCAATGGGCAAGACGCTATTGCAGCTACGCTGTGTCGCTTTGAGCTTGGAGGCTTTGAGCGACCTGGGCTAGTGGGAGGTGTCCTGCCCGTGGCGGGGGGTTGGGAGCCGATGATGCTGAAGGTCCTTTCCAGCCCAGACCGTTCTGTGGTTCTGGGGTTCTGTGTCAGCGGCTGCGTGCAGCAGTGGTGACAGCATGTGCAGAACCTGCCCAGCCAGCGGCGACCCTGGGAAGCTGGCGTGCGACCGAGGAAGGCGGTAGTTCGGTGCGGCAGACGGAAGAGGCTCAGGCAGGAGTTTGTCCAGACGGCGCAGCAGTAAGAACTGTCAAAGCACAGTTTGTGAGAGGAGCGCCCGGCTTGCTAAACCCTTGGTTATACCCACAGCGAGAAGTGCCACGGGTAATGCAGGTGCCCTGGCAGATGCTTTGAGGGAAACCGCGGCTGTAATTTCGGGGCCATCTGTGCGGGTGGTGAATAGGGGAAAGCCGGCAAAACCGAAAGGAGCAGCACCGCGGGTGATGGGGAAACAAATGCGGAATGATCTCGTAAAAGCCGGTGGCCCATGATCAGAAACCGACGAGATCGCAGCATCAGAAGTGTTTTGCCAATGGCAAAAGTTAGCACTCACGTGAAAAAGCTGACCACCCCTAGCCCACCGCCCACTCCGTGTCCACCCTGCGCCTCGCTGCTGGCAAACGACACAACAGCAGAATCGAAGGTCCGG
>NW_010099541.1:0-2999 GCF_000699245.1 Pterocles gutturalis | reverse complement strand
GGACCGCCTCCCGGCGCTCCCTTAACGGTAGGGTGGGGGTCTGCGGGGATTTCACGTGTGTCAGTGCCGGTGGGCGCTGCCGCTGAGGTTCCTGTGTGACACAGGGACATTAGTGACAAATAAACCACATCCCAGATCCGTGGATTGGGGGGAAATCCTACCCCCGCCCTCCGAGCTGCGGCCTTAGCTACAGGAAATGGTGCTCCATTTACCGCGACAGCGTTAATTGCCCCAATTAAAGAAGGTATCTTGGGTATTGGTGTGTTGGCAGGATGAACAGTTTAAATGGTCATTCCTCTTTCGGAACCTACCAGGAGGGATTTGCCATTGGCGCTGGATTCCTGCCGTGGGATGTGCGGTGCTGCCCGTGCCCGCCGAGGCGGTGGCTGTGAAACGTCGCCATGTTCCGGGGGGCAGCGGGAATCACTCAAACCATTCCGGCACTTCAACACGGGGGAATTGTCAGGGAAACTACGACCGCTTTTAATAATCCTGTTTGGGCCGTTGGAAAGCCAGGCGGCACTTGGAGAATGACCGCAGACTCCAGAGAACGGAATAAAGTCACCCCCCCGCTTGCAGTTAGGTACCGGACAAGGTTACTCTTATAGAAAAAATCATCAGAATTTACAGCCCTGGAAGGTGGTGACAGATCTTGCTAAGGCTTTGTTTTCGATTGCCTGGGAAAGCCAAGCCCGTTTGCCTTTGCCTGGCTACAGAAGCAACATTCTTCCCCCGCATTGCCTCAGGGATGCACACACAGTCCCTCCCTTTGCCACAGTGACAGCAGCTGGTGCAGCGCTGCGGCCGGGTCCCGCCACCGCTTCCCATGACACTGATGATCCATCAGCCATGGCAGAGCCACAGCAAGAAACTGGGGCAGCTGCTGGATGGCTAAAAGTGCATTTACAGGACGAGGCTGGGCAATTAACCCAAAGAAAATACAAGGCCCTCGTGCTGCAGCTCTGGGAGTCGTTGGGCAGGGATGGACCGGAGCAATGCCGGATGAGGCGCAGCACCCAGCCCAGCGGCTCCCTGCACCAGCCACAACAAAACAGTCACAGACCTTCTGGGGACTTTGAGGGTGTTGGGGAACCTTTATCCCACATCTGGTGGCATTAATGCGCCCTCTGCAAAAATCAGCTCGGAAGGAGGTTGTCTGGCCGTGGACCAAGCAACAACGAGAAGCCTTTGATGCCTGCAAACACGCTTTGATGGACCATGCGCAGTCACACTCCCCTAGGCAAGGAGATCCTTCTGAATCTGCAGTGACAGTTCCGGATGATACAGTCACGTGGGACTGTGGCAGACAACTGGGCTGAAAAATCAAAAAGAACCCGTAGGATTTTGGTCCAAGGCATTACAAGGCTCTGCCATGCATTCTGCCCCAACAGAAAAACAAATTTTAGCTGTGGCTTGGGCACTGCAAGGAACTGAAGGAATCCCAGACCAAAGCAGCGTGACCGCACCCCCCATACCTGTGCGCGGGCGGGTCACCGATGGTCCCGATAGCGCCAGTGCGGCGGTACCTCAGGCAGCCATGCACTGGAGACAAAACATCACCTACAGCAATGGCTTCTGCCAGGAAAACCACATCACACACCACCCTGCTAGGAACTGCATCCTTTCATCATCAAACGCCCCGTGCCAGGGGAAGGTCTCCCCCTTGGAGGTATTCCTGCATCTGCTGTGGAAGAGCTCTGTCTCCCCCTGATGACGACCTCACAGAAGAGCACAAAGAAGATGCTGCTGGCGGAGGTGCAACCTTCACCCCAACGGGACAGAAACCCACCCAGCGGAGTAAACTCTGTTACAGCAAAGAGGCATGCAGGCACCAACCAGCGGGCTGAGCAGACTCGCTGTGCTGGACGGGAAGGCTGCTGCTCACACACTGGCCGCTGGTGTCACGACGCAGTGGCCTCGCCGGGCCTGAGAGGATTGGCACGTACGGACACCCCGCACGGGGTGCAGATACACGGCAACAGATCACTGGGCGGGGGGTGAGGCAGTGGTCCGGGGTGCCCAGAGAAGCTGTGGATGCCCCATCCCTGGAGGGGTCCAAGGCCAGGCTGGATGAGTCTTTGGGCAACCTGGGCTAGTGGGAGAGGTCCCTGCCCATGGCAGGGGGTGGCACTGGGATTCCATGATCTGGCAATATGTACAACGGCATCCTTTAGAAGGAAGGCACGCCTCAGCTCATCAGAAAGAAAACGCACTTGAGTCCCAGAATAACAGAGAAGTAGATAACCCGACCTCCGCCGAAGCACACGCTTGAGCTGTAAACGCGCACAGAGCTCGTGGACATTGATCAGCTCGTCCTGTGCACACATGGGACGCTGCTCACACCCCTCTGCCGTCGCGGGTTTACAAAGCATGGGCACAGAATTGTTTTACTTGTACGCAACTGCACCTAAGGGCATTACACAGGCCATGGGGAAAGACGAAACGCAGTAAATGCACCCTGAGTACCAGGGGGGTTGGTTATATGGGCCCCTGCCCCTGCCGGGGGGGCATACAGCATCAGGACTGGTTTTTGCAAAACCCACCAAACACGCTGACCAACACAACGCACCCGAAGCACCGGAACAGCTCATTCCCCAGCACTGACCCCCTCACCAAACTCAGAGACCACGGAACACGCTTTAGGGGAGGTAATGTCCATCCTGGGCTCAAGGGCTGGGGACAGACGGGATGTTCCCCCTGCCCACCACCCCCGAGCTCACGGCTTGACTGAGGGTCAATGGGATGCTGAAGGGACAACCGAAGAAGCTCACCAGTACCAAAACCTTACAACATCGGAGTTCACGTCTCGCTTGTCCTGGGTCCAGCTGGGATAGGGTTAATTCTTCACAGAAGCTGGGAGTTGGGTATAGCCGGATATTGGATACCATGCTGACATCATGCCCGGGATATAAGGGGAAGCTAGCTGGGAGAGGGGTCTCTTTTGTGAAGCTCGTGGTGGTGAGGATTTTGTTGTATCAGTGTTTCCATTGTATTCTGTA
>NW_010099540.1:12076-16697 GCF_000699245.1 Pterocles gutturalis | reverse complement strand
GGTGCCTCCTTCCTCTTGTTTCTCTTCACCGACTGGCGTATCTGCATAGTGGTCTCTCTCAGATCCCACTTCTCTCTCTGCCGCAGGTTTTTTCATCGGCTCCCGCGGGAACACGATCCCATTCACCACAACACCCTGGCTTCTGTCCCCCAGCCAGTTCCCAATCCATCTCACTATCCTATCATCCAGACCGCACTTCCTCAGTTTAGCGGCCACAACAACCCCCATTGTTCCGTGCCCCCTCTTCAATCTGTCATTCGCAGAGGCACCAACTGGCTCAGCCCTGGCCTGGGGTGGGTCCAGCTACCAGAGCAGACTCGGAACTGGGTGAACCCTGGGCAGTCACTTACAGGAGCCGCCACTGCAGCCCCTCGCTTGCTGCCAGCAGAGCTGGAGCCCAGGGAAACCTTTAACACCTACTAACAGGAGCCATTGCTGTGGCCCCTCCCTGCTACCAGACAAAAAAACCCCACACAAACCACAGCACTTGTGATTAAAAATAATTTTTCACTTGTTTTTGCTTCTTAGAAGGAGAAAATTAGTAGAAGTTCTGCTTCTGGTATGCTGCTAGAGTATGCCTTCCCAAGACTTTGTTTAAAATTGGGGTTAGATACTCAGCTGTTCTCGTTGCTCCTTCGTCGCCAGAAGGAGTTGTCTCTCTGGGCATGTTTGGCAGAGATGCTTAATTCTGTGTGTTTGCCAAAGCAAAAATACTGCAATTTCAAAAATGAGTTTGGATTGCTGAATAGTATTTGTTATGTACACAATGCAACTAAGGAGATAAATCTGAGAATAAAGGCATAAATAAAATCTAACATCTGTTGTAGAAGCCGGTGACTGCAAGGGCTAAAGCAAAGCCACTGTAGTTTTAGAAATTATAGCATTAGAAATATGTTACTGGTATTATAACACCGCATTGCAGTTTTTAAGGCCTTTCTTAAACCATTTAAATTAAATAGTCTATGCACTTCAAGAATAAATAACGTGTTTTCTCTTACACACTTTACAGAACGAGGCTCGAAAGGACATCTTGACCTCACAGAGTTAATAGGAGTTCCTCTTCCTCCTTCTGTCTACTTTGTCACCGGCTATGGAGGGTTTCCAGCTTACAGCTTTGGTCCAGATGCTAACATCGGTCGACTGACGAATGCTATAATACCATTGCCTTTCTATAGAGATTTTGCTATCGTAGTTACAGTGAAACCAAACAGTGATCGTGGAGGAACACTGTTTGCAATAACAGATGCCTTCCAGAAGACTATTTACCTGGGAATTAGACTTTCACCGGTTGATGACGGCACCCAGAGAATAATTATGTACTACACAGAGCCTGGTTCCCATATCTCCCGAGAGGCTGCTTCATTTAAAGTGCCAGTGATGACTAACAGGTGGAATAGATTTACAGTGGCTGTTCAGGGAGATGAAGTTGCTTTGTTCATGGACTGTGAAGAATATCAGAGAGTGCAGTTTCAAAGGTCAGCTCGAGCCTTGGTATTTGAATCTGGCTCTGGGATATTTGTTGGTAATGCAGGAGCTACAGGACTGGAAAAGTTCACAGTAAGTACTGTCTGATAAGTTCACATGCCTCAGTATTTTATGCATGTACTCTCTACTTCTTACAATGGTTAAATCCCAAATGAGTTTACAAATTATTTGTAGTTTGTAAAACTTGTGTTTTCCATACACGGCTAGGGTTCAGGCAGTGCAGATATATAAACTCTGGCTTAAAATGCAAATGTTCCTAGAACCTCAGGAGTTTATTAATGGTCCAGATGCTAAGCTCAATGATCAATCTGAATGCTAGGAATTTCAAAGTAAATATGTCACATAACCTTATATGGCCTTTTTATGAAGGGAAGATTTCAGAGTGTCCATTTGTTTAACTTGTGAGAATAATACCTTAGTAGAAAGTCAGTATTTTAAACACTTATTAGCTAGTTATGTTTACTTCATGTTCAACATCAGGAAGAGAACAATCTTGTCAAAGATAAAGCTGGTTGGAAGATAAAGCTATATTTCTACAATTTATGTATTACTTGAAGCTTATCCGGTGCTAAAAAAAATTAGAGTGGACTGAAACCACTACTGCAAGGTAGTGCATTATTATTTTTGATTTTATTGTATTTCACTTATTGAATTGTTCTCATCTCAGTTCATGAGCCTCCTTTCCCTTTACACCTTCAATTCTCTTCGCCATTCCCCAGGGGTGAGGGAGGGTGAACAAGCGGCTGTGCGGTATTGTGTTGCCAGTTAGGTTAAACCATGACACTTTCTTAGACAGATGGGATGACTGGAGTATTGGGGATGCCTGATTAGTAATTAGGAATGAGAGATATTCAAGAAAATGAGACCACTTTGGTACCCCACCTGGAAAACACGTGTAATGATTGGTTGCTGAGGTTTGATAACCAGTAGATCTCTAAATTTGCATGGTGGATTACACTCTAAGGCATTTCCACGGAAATAGGCTGTTCTGTATGCTATATCGGGCACATAAATTTCAGACAATATTCTGATTGCTTCAGTGCTATTAATTGTGACGCAGACTCGAGGTCTTGTGTCTTTATTTCTTCATGCAACATATGTCACAATTGCTTTTGGGTAGAACCATTTACTTTGCTCAAAATAAAAACAATTCACAGCAGATCTTGCAAATTACTCTGCATGGATGTCAGTTGCTGGTTTGCTCTGGCTAATGGGAATTTGTGTGTCTAAGGCTCTGGTTGCCAGACACGAAAGGACATAACTATCATCAGATTTTATGGAAACAAAAGGAAATTCTAGCCCTGGTGCTTGTAAAGAAAAGTAGAAACCAGACAACAACCAAATATAGCTGAATCAATGATGATGCCAGGTTCTGCAAACCAGCTTTAACAGGGAAGGCAGCAGCAGGCACAAGACTCAGAAGGGGACAGCAATGCCTCATACCTACTCTCCCTACCATGGCAGACTTGGCCATTACTTTCCTGTTTGGAGTAATTGGCTAGCAGCAACACTTGGGAAACATTAGCGCTCTCAGTTTTGCTTCCTTCACTATCCAGTGCCACAGATCAGAGCAGGAGGAGAAAAATGTGCTCTCCACATTTGATTCAGTAGTACTGTGAAAACAAAGCATTACTTCCAAAAGACTGCTTATGTGTCTGGTCGTGCCTTCTCTCATGTATAATTTTTCATTAAACTGTTCAGTCAGTCTGACATTGTTTAATATCTGAGTTGCCCATTATTAAGTCTTGAGAGAAATAGGATGGTTCAGTTCACTGACCTGTTATCTCAGGTTGCCTGCAAACTCAGGAGGCACCAACTGCATGAGTTTCGTGGTCTTTGAAGGTACAGAAATCAGAGGATCACTAAAGATAGAATCTCAGGTTTTGTTCCTTTCTGAAATATTCTGGCAGCCACAAAAAATATTGCTTCGAAGGTACTTCCTTGCTTATGATTCCCAATGCTTCCAGGACAGAGAGAGAGGACTGCTGTAGAGAGGAAGGAGTGAGCGGGAAGTTACACATAGCAGTGTGTACAAATGGTGGCTACTCCTCTGGAGTTTGCATTTTTGGTGGCATTCAGTAACAGCAAAGCATACTGCTTTCCTCATCTCGACAGTTGTTGCAGTTTTCCTTACCAAGACCCAGGCTTTCTATACCCCTGAGTGCGCAGTGTGTCTGTGGTAGCACCTGGCAGACAGGGCACAACCTAGATGTCATTGCATCATGTAGATGTCCTAGCTCCTTGAAGAGAAGTCACCAGACTGAGAAGCATTCTGTGTCTGTCTGGAGATAAAGACTAAATCTCTCGACTTCTTCACGCTCTTCTCTGCAGAAAATACAAAAGCAGAGAAACAAAATACGCAGTCAGCAAAACAGGGAGAGGCAGGTCATATGTGTTAGGTAAGGTGACTCTTGATTTGAATACCCACCTTTTTGTCCCACGTGTGCATCATGCCCAACTCTGTGAGACCACATAATAGGGAAACGTCCCCCATGTGTTTCTTACGACTCTTTGAGACTTTGTAATCTAAGAGACAAGACCTAAATGTTTAAAATGAAATTGTTGGTGCTCCTTCAGCATGTCAGACTGAGAAATATAATTCCAACTCTGAAAAAAGAGACATTTGATACCAGAAAATCCATCTTCTTTCTTTCCACTTTGAAAAGTTTTAAGCTGGTTTCTCCCAGATCCACTTCATCGCTTACTGGTATTTCCTTCCCATCCTTTGTCTCCATTTTTAGCGTTTTTCACGTGCTGGTTTTGGAGCTACAATGGACTTCTTAACTAGAAAAAGCAGGCAGTGCTTTACAGACTCTAGTACATAATCTAGGACTAGATCCTTCAGTTGGGGCACTAGCAGTACAGGGTAGCAGTTGTCTGGTCATTGGGACATCATAGTCGTCATATTCTGCCAGCTTCAATTCTGATACATTTTGCAAAAGGAGAACTTAAGAACATATTTACATTTTTAAAATGAGTTTATTGTTTTATTATCATAAAATGTCATGCTTCAGGTAATTTTCCAAGCAAATCAGAACAAAGCCTGGGGTTTTTAGTTCATTTGTTTAATTGCCACCCATCCACCCCCCCTTTACACATGCTACTTCAAATATTCCTTCCTTGAACTGTTTTCGTT
>NW_010099540.1:0-12045 GCF_000699245.1 Pterocles gutturalis | reverse complement strand
CGTGTAGGGCTCAGTTCAACATCTGACAATCAAATCGGATCTAAGGGATACTGAAGAGCATTGTGAAGATGATGATCCCTATGTGAGTATTCTTACAAACACATCTTTATCTATCCTCAGTGCCTCAGAAGTTTCAAAGTCATTTGCCATTAGACATTTTTCATAAGACCAGATGCAGCATTTCTCCTTGGGAATGTGGTGTCATACTTAAAACTATCTGTGTGGGGGAATCTCTTTTTTTTGACTACACAGCCCCTAAACATGTGATTTTTCAAGAAGTGGCTTTTTCTTTTGTCTATAACACCTTTGAGGGAATGATCTGTTACTTTTATTTTTCTGAAGGGTCACATTCATGAAATGCTGTAAGTACTGAAATAATTTAACATCGTGATGACAATGAGGTTTCACCAAAAATAAGTTTTTTTCTGCATTGAAGTAGCCAGTTCCTTGGGCATAACACTTTCTTTTCCTGACTTTTATGAACTTGCTTTTGTGATTGGGTTTTGCACAGGTTTCAGGGGACACCAGTGGCAATGGCAGCACTCAAGAACGTGAAGGTATTTCTGAGCCACAAGAAGTCCTTGCACCTTCTCATCTTCCCGTGAGGGTAAATTTATTTGATTTATCTGCTTTACATTTCTGTCTTCATATTACTTTTTTAAACAGCAAGGTCTGGATTTTATCACTAATTTTTTGTATGTGGCAATTTCCAAAGGCAGCTGTGGGAAAAGCATGCACCCCCGTCCGTAAGAATGACTGCACTGTGACAGATCAAAAATCTGGTATATTTGACAGCAATCAGCAACCGGTACTTTGGGAAGAGTACAATAACAGATCATGGAATCATAGAATCATGGAATCACAGAAGGGTTTGGGTTGGAAAGGACCTTAAAGATCACCAAGTTCCAACCCCCTGCCATGGACAGGGACACCTCCCGCTAGCCCAGGTTGCCCAAAGCCTCATCCAGCCTGGCCTTGAACCTTTCCAGGGATGGGGCATCCACAGCTTCTCTGGGCAACCTGGCCACTGTCTGACCACCCATGAACAAAAATACAACACTTACTAGGAGTACTCTTTTACTCTGCAACAATTTCCCTTTCAGGAAATGCTTGAGCCAGGAGTGCATCTGTTTCTGTTTAGCAGACCTCAGCTGAGTTTTTCACCTTTGGATTTCTTGCTTTGTGTTTTTGTGGGGTTTTGGTTGGTTGGTTGGTTAGGGTTTTTTTAACCCATGGGAATTTTAGCATCCTCAGCTTCCTACTGCAGAGTTCCTTAGCTTATTTAACATGTTTTGTGAAGGACTTTCACCTTTTGTTTGTCCCTCTGAACATGTTAACTGCAGCTCTCCTTTGGTGGTTACTGGAAGAAAGAGTAAACAGTTGTTCCTTACTCACCATAACATTTGTGATTTTAGAGATTCCTATCACATCATGTCCCTGTCCCCCCCATTTTTGTGCCAGGCTGAAATGTTCCAGTCCTTTCCTCACAATTAAGGTTTCCATGCAGCTTATATCAAGCATTCTTCTTCTATCCAAGTTCTCAATGATTCCTTTAGAGAAAACCAGTAGGTCTGTGAGAAGTGACTATACAGAAGCCATGCTGACATTTCTCTGATATAGCACATACTTCAACTCTTTCACTGGTGAATCCTTCAGAATTCGTGGGTGAGTACTGTTTGGTTGTGATGGTTTGTTGTCATTCATTTAGCACGTTTCCTACCCTTTCTTACGAAGACTTCAGTTTTAGACTTACCCTCTGCCGAGTTTCCCAAGAATATTCTTTTGCAGGAATTTTAACTCTTCCATAGTAAAATGAATGCAAAAAGCTTATTTTTTTCTGCTATGGTTTAAAATTCTCTGAGCACTCTTTTTTTACAACTTACTTGTGTATTGACCTGGCTTCCTGCTCCTGATGTGTTTGAAAAGAGATTATTAATTTCTGTGCCTTTTACACAGAGCTCATTAAACTCTTTTTGGCCTGCCTTGTGCTTTTCACAGAATCACAGACTAGCTGAGTTTGCAAAGGACCTCTGCAGATTGTCCTGTCCAACTCCCTTCTCAAAGCAGAGTCAAGTACAGCAGGTTGCTCAGGGAGCAGGTTGCTCAGTGGTAGTGGGTTCTGGATTTCTTCGAGGATGGAGACTCCACTGCCTCTCTGCTCCAATGTGTTTTTTTCCTGATGTAGTACTGGAATTTCTCATATTTTAATTTTTGTCATTATCTCTCTTCCCTTCGCTTGCTACTGCTTACAAGGGTCTCACTCTGTCTTCTTTACTCCGTCCGAGTCACAGAAAAAGCATTACAAAATAGAATTTCTTATTGATAATGATGAAGTTGTGGTTGTCATAAATGAAAAGGGAAAGTGTACCTTTTCCTGATGTGCCTCTCAAAGACACACTTGTTCATCAATGATGATATAATTGAAAACATATTTCCATTTAGCTGTAATGCTTTCACTTTATTTTAATTTCTCCACAAATTATTGTCTGTTTTGATGTTTATTTTTTTGTTAAAAGTTTTAAAGATCATCTGTGAAACTGAACCAGGCTTTAAGTACACAAATAATTTTCTCTGAAGCGCTACATCACAATGTTAACAAAGCAAATACGTATATGTGGCAGATTATCACCTTCAGAAAACAAGAAAGAGGGAAGCCTCTTCATAGCTCTTTTTTGTTCTACAGACACTTTTTTTGTTAGCAGATGATTGTCAATTTCTTGTGTAGAAACAATCTTCGTTGTGTCTGTGTGCAGTTCCAGTTACTACTACAGTAGCTGTTTCTATGAACCAGTCATAGAATGGATGATAATACATAGGTTTCCGAGACAACTAATGATAAGCCTGAAAGGCCAGTAAATTACCATTTTCTTCAAAATGCAAGAATTTCGTGTGAAAGTATTGCATTGGATCACACACATATTTTTTTTCTAAAATGCCTAGGGACTTCAAAAAAAAAGCCATACCAGCATGTCAGCAGTTATGTAGCCTCCTTTAACAAAATGTTTAATTCTGTTGCTAAATTAGAAATGTCTAAATGCAGATGACTCATGGGATTTGTATGCCTTCCAGAGTGACTGCCCATGGAATTTTAATGGGCTTATTCTTTAGAAATATTAAATAAGAGACAGAGAATCAAACGACAATTTAACAATCAGTACAGTCACTGACAGATGTTTCTGAGAAAGTTTTTATTTATCTTCTACTCCAAAAAATAGCTGAACAAACTCTCCAAATCAGCATTTCAAAGTAAATTGCTGTGCTGAGCTGGAATGAAACAAGTCGAAGGTCATAGTTGAAAATGTAATCCCTGAAAAAAGATACTTAGTAATGTTGATGGTGCATATTCTAATTTGTATTTTTCTGCAACGTAGTTCATCACTGTGCAGAAGGAATGGATAGCATTCTTTGCACTATTTCAGAATATTTCAGTGTAATGGGCCTTGTGAATCAACAAATCTTTAACATTGGTAGAAGAGCTGTCTCTTCGTAAAGAATTTTTCTGTGGATTCCCTGCTAACTGATTATTTAGCCGAAAGGCATCCTTGGCATGTCTTATCTATAGGGATCTTCAGAAAAATATAGCCTGAACTACTATGTATGTCAGAAAGGCACTACCAGAAAAGAAATGTAGGGAACAACACTTTGAATTGTTGGTACACCAGTGCTCAAGCCATTTCATTTGTGTCGCAGTAGTGGGTTTGTGTGATTTTTTTTCCCAGGAATGATACTATTGATTCTGTTCCATTAATCTTACATCTTTATGAACTAACAATCGTTAAAATACAATCAAGGACCAAAGAATATTTCAGACTGGAAGGAAGGTCATCTAGTCCAACCTCTTGCTCAAAACAGGGTCATCTGTCAGGTCAGATCCCACTCTTTTTCCAGTCAGGTCTTGGAAACAACTGAGGATGTAGACTGCAACAGCCTCACTGTACAGCCTGTTCCCATGCATGTCTATCTTTATTGGTGAAAATATTTCTCTTTATATCCAGTCATAACTTCTCTTGTCCTACCAGGCAGCACCACTATGAAGAGCCTAGCTCCATATTGCTGATGAACCCTGTGTAGGTGTTGGTAGGCTGCCACTAAGCCTTCTCCAGGCTCAAGAAGACCAGTTCCTTGTCTGTCTTGCAAGCTATCTGCTCAGCTCACTCTAGTTTATTGATATCTGTCTTGTAACAGGAGACAAAACCAGTCACAGTATTCTAGATGTTGTCTAACAAGTGCTGAGTAAATGGGGATAATCACTTCTCTGGACCTACTGGCACGTAGCCAGAGTTCCTGTTGACACAGCTTCCTTTGCTGCCAGGGCATGCTGCTGGTTCATACTCAGCTTGCTGTCCACCAAGATCCCCAGGTCCCCCTCTGCAGAGCTGCTTCCCAGTTTGTCTGTCCCCAGCCTATGTCGTTGCAAGGGGTTCTTCCTTCCCAGGTGCCGGACTTTGTGTTTGTCCTTGCTGAGTTTCCTAAGGTTCATGTTGGCATATTCCTCCAACCTGCCCAGGTCCCTCTGGATGGCTGTTCTGCACTTGAGCAAACTGATGCACCTCCAACTCCCACTTTGGCATTATCTGCAAACTTTATGAGCAAGCGCTCTGCTTCCTCCTCAGGTCATTGGTAGAGATGTTAAACCCAGGATGGACTCGTGAGTAGGTCCTATTAAGCACTATGCTCTGAGTTAAATCATCCAACTGTTTTTTTACCAATTTGGTTGCTCTCCCATCCAGACTGGAGTGCCCTAGCTTAGATATAAGAATATTATGGGAGACAGTGTTGAAACCCTGCTAAAATCAAGGTGGATAACATCCGCTGCTGTCTCCTCATCCACAAATCCAGTCATTTTATTACATAAGGTGATCAGGCTGGTCAGGTATGATTTACCCTCAGTAAATCCATGCTGACGGTTCCTGGTTACTTTCTTCTCCTTCATGTGTTTAGAAGCATCTCTTGAGAGGTCTTGCCTCATGATTTTCCCAGACATCAAAGTGAGACTGCTCAGTCTGTAGTGATATGGATCGTTCTTTTGGCTTTAGATGTAATAATCTGAGAGTAAATGTCCCAAATTAGTTTTGCCATTTTTAAACTTTTTTTTTTTTTATTATCCACACTCTGGTCACAAGAAATGCAAGAAGTTCTAAATTCTTTTTATGGGGATGCTAAAGTATATTCTAGATTGCGTATTAGTATTTGGTATTCTGTATTTGTCCTTGTTTCTTCATTCAGAGTTAAATATAAAATCCACTAACAGACTTTACCTTTCAATAACCTAAGCCCTCATTTTTTGATACGAAGTCTTTACAGAGGTGACACAGACACCTTTATTCATATTGACAGAAATGAGTATGGAACCAGACTTGTCTCTGTAGTGACAGACAAAAAAATTTGCAAGTTGTAACTGGGGAGGTTCAAGCTGGATTTCAGGAGAATTCTCTTCAATAGGATAGCAGTGCAGCACTGGAAGAGGTCACCCAAAGAGGATATCAAATCTCTGTCCTTCGGAGTTTTCAAGATTTGGACAGACATGGGCTGAGCTGATCTACTTGCATGAGTGGTCTTACATGACCTCGAGAGGTTCCTCTCAACTGAAACTCCTGGCATGTGCCCGTGCAGCCCGTGTGAATCTTGTCTCGGTGACATGGGTTGGGGCCATTTTTTCTCTATGCCTTTTCATGTCCCCTGTGGACAGAATACCAAAGAAAATATATCATTAGAGCAAAAGAATGAAGTCCATCATGGAAAAAGTCACAGTAAAGTTGCTCTTTTCCAACGAGTGATTCCTAAGTCACATTTACACAAGCTTTACCTTGCTGTTGTGCCTGTAGTGGCAGAGGCTACGTTCAAGAAATTCCATTTACATTCTGAACATCATCCTGAACACAAAAGGCAGAGACCACAGACCAGAGAGCCTGGGATGACCTGCTGGGCTGTTACACAGGCCCAGAATGAAGGTTTGTCCTCAACGATGTGTGCGCTCTTCAGTGACACCCTTTCTGTTTCCCAGCAGACCAGGGAAGGTGACACTTACCATGTTCCTTGAAAATCGTGTGGACAGCCTAAGCACTTAGGCTGCAAAGTTGTGTCCCAGAACACGTGAGAGCCATTGTGTTCCAGGTTAAGGACTACTAAAACAAGTGCTGATAGAAGGCATACATAATAAACAAGCAGCACGTAATGAAGAGACAGAGGATGTAGATTGGACTATGGAATACCTCTTTCTACCATCACTGCAAAGGAAGTGATTAAGATCCCAGTGCTTGCTGCACCCACATCAGACCTCCCTCCTGTTACTGAGGGCTTTCTGTACGTTCTGGACCTTTCCTGAGGGAGGAAAATCCTGTCTCTGAATTGGGGTGTATGTATGGGTGCTAAGAACTGCCAAAGAAGAAGTCTGAACTACAAGAAGATGGTCCAGGTGACGCAGAAAGTCTTTTCCTTCGCACCAGAGGACAGAAAATCTGGAGAAAACAATATCTGCAAGGTTCCCAAGAGGCATTCTCTTCCAGGGGAAGTTTTGAGATAGGCAACACAGCAGGAGAATAACGCTGGATCTGGTTTTATGCACAGAGGCAGGAATAACCTTTTGTAAGGCTGGTTTTAGCTAGTTTTGAGTTCACTTCCCTGCAGGAGGTAGACTGTAACTGGCTGTCCTCTCTGTAGAATCATAGAATCATAGAATCATAGAATGACCCGGGTTGGAAGGGACCTCAAGGATCATGTAGTTCCAACCCCCCTGCCTGGCAGGGCCACCAAACATACACATTTACTAGATCAGGTTGCCCAGGGCCCCGTCCAACCTGGCCTTGAACACCTCCAAGGACGGGGCATCCACAACCTCCCTGGGCAGCCTGTTCCAGGGCCTAACCACTCTCCTAGTAAAGAACTTCCCCCTAACATCCAACCTAAATCTTCCCTCCTTCAACTTGTATCCATTTCCCCTAGTCCTGCTATTGTCGGCCCTTTCAAAGAGTTTACTCCCCTCCTGGGTGTAGATTCCCTTCAGGTATTGAAAGGCTGCAATGAGGTCACCCCGCAGCCTTCTCTTCCCCAGGCTGAACAAGCCTAACTCTCTCAGAGTCCTCTCTGTAGAGTCCTCTTATTCATTAGGAGCTGCAGATGGGAAAGCAAAGGGACTTGGTGCTTCTCAGAGCTTCACTGACTTCTCAGCAGCCGTACCTGTACAAATACTGTATACGAATGTGCTGATACAGCTCTGTAAGGAAGACAGCTGCAGGCAGTCCACATGCAGTGGCATGCTGCTTTGTTTTCTGTTGGTCATAAGAAGACAGGAAAATGCCCACCCATAATCTCCTAATCTGTTTGCCCATTGCCTCTGTGCACAGGGAGTACCTGTGGACAAGCAGAGCGTATCCACCCTGCCGTTCTTTTCCTAGACACACCTTTTCAGCGCCATTGGCTGATGATCACTACCCTCGTGCACAGTTTTTAGATATTACTTTATTCCACAGGTATGTCCTTATGTCTAAACTGACTAGGATTGGTTCAAGATATTTTGTTGGGTTTTTTTTCCAAACGCTTCACTAAATTACGAAAGTACCTTTTTTCATTATCCTAATTCTTATCATTCTACCAGGCAGGTGATCGTTATTATCTATCGAGTTTACATTCTTATGAATGTAGTGTGAGGTTTGGGTTGTTTTTTATTATCTTCAGTTAAATGTCTCTATTTTCCCCATTGTTTGCTAGTGCAGAGAGTTAGATTTGGGATATTTACTAAAACTGCCTGGGGGGGGGGGTTCCATCTTCTCGCTTTTTTATTGCTTCTCCAAAGGAAGCATTTAAATCTTTGTCCTAACTGTTGCTTTATTTGTCTTCCCACTGAGAAATAAACATCAGGAGTGTTTTATAGACTTACAGTTGAGCATATTCTGAATTGTGTGAATTATTTTCCACTGTTCAGCTGAAGTATTGGTTATTCTGCATTGGAAGAGGGAAGTCAGTGTACATTGCATGATAAGAGAAAACTTGGTCCTCCTTTCTCAAAGTAGCCAAGACCCAGTCTTATTAATGATTTTAAAGCACAAAATCCTGCAGTACATAACTACCTTAACACTGTAAGTTTACTATGGTTCAGATAAACAGGCTGCATAATGAGGTTTATTGGCCTTTAAAGTTTAATTGAAATATTCCTATACAGAGTGTCAAGAAGACGGTATGTAGTTATAAGAGAAATCAGAGCAGAGGAAACATGCATTTGTTTCTTTCTCAAGTGGAGTAAATAAAACTGAAATCAAATGAAAGTACTTTTGTCAGCTATGGTGGGGATCAGATCTGGCCCACTGTGGAAGAGATTTCCTTTCCCTGTCAAATGGAGCCCTAAAGCCTATTTTCAATGTATTTCTTAATAACAAAAAGTATCTTGAAGCTTTTCCTCAATTATAAGGATACAAAAGCAGTGGGATAAAAATCATGCCAACAATGTTACCTCTCTTCCTTTTGCTGACAGCTCAGGAACTACCTCAGCAAGCCCTGTTGTGCCATTTTGCCCATCTTAACCTGGTTTAAGACCAGGATGCTTCGCCCATTAAGTCTGCCTCAGGTTACCATGGCAACATAATCTTTTTAAAATTTTATTTAAATTGCAAGCGCAGGTTTGTGTGAAGTAATCTGCTCACTACAGTGAGGCAGCACTTCTCCAGGTCTCAAATTCCAGTAGGGAGTATGCTCTTTACATTCCTGCATGCAGCTGATACCAGGTTACCAAAGTGGCCACCTCTTGCCCACCCACCACCAGCATGGAGAAGGATGGGCACCAGCCCACTCTGTGCTCTTCGACCTGCAGTGATGACTTTCCGTGCCTTGTGCTTTTCTCCCTCTCTATGGGTTTGCCAAGTGTACATCACTCAGTTTGGAGGAATGGAGTTCAAAGGCATTGTGCTAGTTTTCCTCCAGAGCTTGACAAAATTAGTGTGACATCTGCTGGTGAGCAGAAGCTGGATGTGTGCTGTAAAGAGGAAAAATGAAACAGAAGATGAAATAAATTCAAAACTTGTCAATGTATGAAAGAGAGTGTATATATTGGCCATAAATAAATTTCAGTTTTTACTATAGCAATGACAATTAATGTTTCTAAGGACACTGTAAGACTAAGGACAGATACTGGCAAGACATTAAGTGGGAAAGATCTGGATTTCTGTTTGCTTCATAAGTGTGGTAGTTCTGATTACTATGCTTTGAGGAAGGTAATCTACCGATTTATGCTTTAAAATATGTGATAAACCTTTTCTCTAAACAGTTCTCTGGGATTTTTTGTGGTTTTTTTAGCCTGAAGATATGTTGGCTGAGCCAGTGGAAGCCCCCCCAACTGTATTGTCTTATTTGGAAGAAAACAATTTCTCTGGAAATCACAGTTCAGAAGAAACCTCTGAAGAATCTAAACTTAAAGAACAAGGCACTGCCTCTTTTTTTTTTTTTTTTTTTGGGGGGGGGGGAAGGGGTGGAATGGGGTCATTTGTGTTCTCTATGTCTGAGTCTGTCATTTCCCTGTGTATGAAAAGCTGCAGTCATATTTTGTGTGCTGCTAGGAATGGAAAACCCTATGGTTTTAGACATCCTGGGTGTTAGAAAAGAATTGGCACATCAAATATTTGGTCTCTGAAACTGCAGTCTGTTAGACTGCAATTTGTTAATAGCATCAAAGGCGGGTGGTAGCAACTAGAGCCACCATTCAACCCCCCTCTCAGGTGCTTATCTCAGTCATTGTTATTAAACATGCAGAGAACAGACGTACCCTTCTGCAGCGTGGAGGTTTCAGTCACAGAACTATAGTTTATATTTTAAAATGAAAAAAAAAATTGGATAAAACAAAGAAGCTGACCTGAGGAGCTGCTGCTGTGATGCTCCACAACACTCCAGTAAAGTTGTAGGCAAATGAAATGAAAGGAGAAAAATCTCTTTATTCTGCTCAGGTCAGTGAGAAGCATGGCACTTCTTGAGATATGCCTCTGCAAATAGTGCTACTGGCTCTAAAGCCATGTGGCACCCTTAAAAGGAATGTGAGTGTTTAATTTGATGAGCTTCTCTTCTCATGTGAAGCACAGCCTTTCATGTGAAACTGAATGCCACCACTGAATAAACAACTATATCCTACTTATGTTCCCCGCAAAGGATGTGAATCTGCCCAGTGCACCGATGGGGTGTTTTGGATGCAAGCGTAGGTGGCAGAGTATAAAGAGCAGGACATAATGCATTGAGGAATCCAGTCCTCTGCTAGTAATCCAGTTTCAGTGCACTCCTAGAAAACAAAAAGTAAAGCCAGTTAGCCTGATGAGGCCAAAGACAATGCTCCTGTTTAAATGTCATGCATACTTCGGATACTACCTGTTGTACATACCTCATTTTTTCTATTGTGTAGATGAAAAACATGCAACCATTAGACTAGAGCTTGAGGCAACTAAGATGATGCAATACAGTCTTTGTCCTTAAAATAAGCATTTGTTTTATAATTTTATCCTCACTTTTTTTTTCTTTCCTTTAAAAAATTCAGAGTTGCAAAATCACTAATATTAATCTTTGGAATGTATTTTGGTCATTATCTGAGTAATTTATTTCTTCATACAACTTGAAACATCTGTGCTCAGATAAACACCCCTGGGTGGGTTTTATTTTGCTCTGTCTCTCATTAATAAGCTATTCTTTTATTTAAATTCAGCTGCCATGGAAACTAGACAAGACAACAGTGAATCTACCACTGTCACACAGAAAATCTTACGAAAAGAAGATGGATCTGGTGCTAGTGTTTTGACAGGTGTAAGCAGAGAGGAGGTATGTACAATGGGTTTGTCATATGCCTTTTTGTTTTGTCCCTAGAGCAGGAAAACATATGACTTTGAAGTGCTTTTCTGAGTTGGTACCTTTATCTATTCCATCTTAGCAGCATGCCAAACCAGAAGTTACCTCTTAAATTCTTGGATGTCCTTTCATGGCATCAGACTGAAAAGCACTGACACTGTACAAAGTTTGTATCTGTAGCCGTTGGGATGGGCTTGAGATTTTTGACTAACAAAACAAATTTGTTCTTTCAATTTTGCATTTTTTCTCTTTGCATTTATGTAAGTGAGAAACAAAGAAAAATAACCAACATAAATCCACAGTAAAAGCCCACAATTTTTATTCCCTAAAAGCAGGCATCTTTGTCTTACTCACAGTCACTGCCTTGCAGGTGAAAGTCCTGCTTCCTTCTCCAAAGTGTGGCATATAAAAAAATTTAAATTACACCCTTTGAGTGCTCACCAGCTGCTTCTGTGTTAAGTACCACATGCAAAAAAAGCACTTCATTATCAGGTGATCCAAGCAGAAAACTAACCCTAAAACATACTAAACTCTGGAGGAATCCACGCCTAGAATGTGTCTCACTGACTTTCTGTAGTTGCCCACAGACTAATCTGAAAATTCATAGTTTATGCAAATTATCCCTTTATAAGCACAGTCTTACCTGAGTTACCATCTAAGAGGTTGGTCCTATATTCCATGTCTTGAGAAGGAAATAACTGCATGGATTGCACAGGAGAAGTGTCTGCAACTCCTGGTTATTTCTTTAAGAAAGCAACGTATGCTGCCTCCTGACATCTGCATCCGTTAACACCTGGAGAGGAAAAATCCATTTAAAAAGGAAACAGCAGCTTTCCTGGCAGTCACAGTAAGAAGATGCTTTGACTCATAAAACATTAAGATATTAATGAATTAATAATATTAATGCCAGCACATTTTTTTTAAAAGTACTGTAGAAGAGGTGATATCTGGACATCTTTCACCTGTCGGAGATGCCTTCCAAAAATCCTAGTCAGGCTGTCTTGTTGCAAGCATCAAAGCAGAAATCCCTTTCAGCATCCCTCCTAATGGAAAAAGAGATTCTAGAAAGTGTGTGTGTACACTGCTGAACAGAGTAAACTCTGACAAAGATGGACTGTGATTTAATTGGCAATCAATTCTGCCAGGACCAGGAATAACTATTAATTACATGCAAACCATTGAGACTAGTCACATTTTCTAGATCACTTTTTCATAGAATCATTAAGGTTGGAA
>NW_010099539.1:24550-35433 GCF_000699245.1 Pterocles gutturalis | reverse complement strand
TTAGTAAACAACTACAGTTTGTAAGAATGTTCTTATGTTCTTAACCAGTTAGCACTCTGAGTGTATGAAAACACTTTGAGGTAGCAAGGTAGAAATATTTTCTGTGGCAAATGCAGCTAGTGTAGCAACACTGGCTTGGAGCATAATCTCTTGTCAAAAGAAATAGTCCTTATGGAAGTGATAGAAATATTTATAAAAGTGTGGCAATATGGAATAATGAAATTTCCCTTTTATAACACATCATATATTAATATTTATGTTTTACGTAATGATTGGCAGCATTCAGTAACCTTGCCCTTCATTTCTTTTTCTTAGTGAATGCTTGCAGTCATCAGTAGAAATTACCTTAACTGTAACTTGCCGAATCTGATTTGTGATTGTCTAAGTATGTTATTTACAGTTATGATACATTAAGATATGCTTGTTAGCTCAGTTAGAAGTTAGAATTTAAATTTGTCTTTAGTTGTTGAGTGTTTCCAGATCACACAAGTAACTGCACAATCCATTGAGGCAATTAATAATCTTTTGGTCCTTACACAAAATCCCACAATAATGTATTATACATACAAGGTATTTCTTCAAGTAGTGCAGAGATCATGGTACTGTTTTCAGGATGACAAAGATGACCAATCTAGTTAAAACAAACAACAACAACAAAACAAACCAGCCAACACAAAACAACCAAGTTATCAAATCATGAAGGCAGCTTATAAATTTTTTTTTAGGGGACAAGTTTGAGAAAGCTGTACAGTACATTCTTTTGAATAAATGGCAGACTTTAATTTGGTTGAATTAATTCTTAGCCCCTTTTTGTGCCAGCACTCAGCTAGGCATACTTTAATGAGAAACACTCTGGGAAGAGTATATACTTTGGTGTAAATGACTGACACATTGTCATTCAAACAAAAAAATAATGACAGTTAAAAGGAGCGGGGTATGTTTCAGTTGATAGCATGGGTTAGTTCTCTGAAAAGTCATCCAGAGCAGTACTTGGATGTCTAAGATTATGTCAGTACCTCTTTTTTTTTTTTTTTTCAATAGCTGGTTTCCTACCTAAAACAATCTTGTCTGTGTGGAATAGAAGCCAATTTTTCTCTATAGAACTCTGATGTAAGGATTCACAAAGCTGTTTCGTAGGCACTTCAGTATTTTTTTAATTGCTCCTTCCCTGAAAGTGTTGGTGCTCCAATTCTGCTCTTACCTCTGTGATGATGTTGCTCAATTCTGCTGCCTTTGGTCCCTGCAACACTAGACTTTATCTAGATTTGCAGCCATCTCAGATACATCCACACTTTAACGTGCCCACAGTGGGGCTACTCTTAATTGTTTTTGATAGTCCTTTCAGTGAGTTCTTAAAGACAAATGGGACCTAATGCACTATTGGACTCATTTGGGTAAAATCCATGCTCAGCATAGGTCAATAGGAGCTTTTATACTGATGTCAGTGAAGCTAAGATGTTGGCCATTTATTTCAACGTAAAGGAGTAGCGGACTCAATGCCAGAGCTGCTTTTCCCTACTTTGGCCTTTGGGAGATCACCATTACTATTCAGTGAGTTTACGTGAGACTTCATGGTACATTTTATTTCTTGTATTTTTAAAATTAGGATTGTACCTGTTCAACATAATTCCAGTTCTGTGGGCCAGACAGGGGACACAACTTTTTTCAGAGCAGTCTCTCTTTTCTGAAGCCTTACAGGGAGGATGTGACTGGATGTACAGATGCAAATGGTGTGTAAGATCCAATTGATGGGCTTGAGTCATCTTGGGAGGACGTGTCTAAGCAGCATAGAGAAATTGCAGTTGCTCCTCATGATTCTTGTCTCGTTTTCTCCATCTTCATCCAGCCTCAAGATGATGTGGTCAGACAAATCAGTATTAATAATATGCACGTGAAACGTACTTTGTCTGTCTTTGTTGTGTATGGGTCACAGGACTCCTGGAAGAAGTTCCACTCCAACCTCATGATCTTTCACACCATAGCAAATCATGTTAATTCACTGGTGACTGCTAAGTTTCTCCCCCCTGTGCATATTCTTCTAATAGCAGTATGAATCAAAAAAAAATATATTTCTTCCCTTGGCCAGAAAACAGGAGAATAGCACATGACCAAAGCAGGACTCTTAAGTGATAAGACAATAATTGCTATTCTAAACCCAGTTTGGATGGCTCATAGATCAGAGACTACTCTCCAACTTAGTCTTTCATGGATCTCCCCCTCCCTTATTGTAAATGCCTCTGCATTCAGATACATGTGTTTTGCAGATATATGGAATACATCTTTCCTTTAGCTGGAGTATTTAATACTCTTAGCTTTGCGAAGAACTGTTTTAAGAACAATCCTTTCCTTTATTGTGTAAAGGTTGGCAAAACCAGTTTTAGGCAAATGATTGAAAGCAATATACAGGAGAGCTGTATGTTATCATTCTTTCCTTCTTTGTAGTGATAGATAATTGGCAAAAAATTACTTGCTCCATATTTACTAGAATGTTTCCATAAACCTACATCTGCTTACCTATCTATTTACCAAGGGACAATGGTCACTGTGCCGTGAACATGTAAATGTTGAATAGCAAGATGGTTCTTATGGTGTACAAGAAAATACTGGAGGGTGTTAAAAAAAAACTGGATATAGCAGTAAATTCAGCTGCTTAGTGGAAATCCGTATGTAATGCTGAGTTGCATATTAAGCAGAGAGGCATGCATAGTACGTGGGGTAAAACATAGTGTCGTTTGACAGAGAATGTGTCGTGAGATCACTATTTGGGATTTCACGAAGTGTGAATACAGACTCTTTTGGAACGAAATTGTTTTAACAGCATTATTAATAATTGGACAGGAATGCTAAACCAGAAATGGCTCCATGCTGCTGATGAGTCGAATTAGATCACTGCTACCTCCTTTTGAAGTTCTGAGAGCGTGTTTTGAATTTGTGATGCCCAAAATGTTGAGATGTCATAACATATGAAACATTGATTTCATGCTGATCTTCTATGATTATACCTTTGCTTATTTCTACTAAATCATGCACGGATGTGATAAAACTACATAAATTTTTATTTACCAGTTTATAATTTTTCATCTCCGTTTTAACTTAAGATACATAGTTACTTGTGCAAGGAATACTTAGTGTCATTTATAATTTTGACCAACTTGACCCTTTTGACCTGCCATTTAAGGCTGTACCCCTATGTCACTGGGAGAAAATGAAGATTAAAAGATTGATGTTTAAAAAAAGTTGAGTATAAGAGTACTAATATTACTTGATGGATCAAAACTAGAACATAATCTTACCTAATTCAGGTTACTGATATGTTCTGGAATGTGAACAGGCATTTAGAAATTGACATCCATTTTCTTTTTGTGTTACACAGCCTTTTTGCTTGGAATGAGGCTGTTACTCCCCTCTGAACTCTTCTGCTTCAGCTTTTCAGATGTATTTTCTCCAAGTGCAGTTAGTTGCTTTATGGTTTGAAGAAATGTATTGGTTTATTCACCTGTTAGAGCTATAATAATATTGCCTTTGGAGTCCCCCTTGGTAATAAATCTGACCACTCTGTTCCCCAGAATAAAATAATTAAAATAAAAATTGAATGTGCCAGAAAGTCTGTACTGTAAACAGGATGGGATTGTGGGCTATAATTGTGAACATTTGGGTTGGCACACTGTTGTATATCTTGAGAACAAGAAGGATTTCAGAAGAAGGCTGTATTTCACAAGAAACTTGAAATACACTTTTCAAAAGCTTTTTTCCTCCCCCAAAAAAGGGGATACTGATAAGACTTACGGTGTAATGAAATGATTTTATTGTTCTAATTTTAAGAGGGGAGCTACCTATGTGAACTCTTCTGTGGAACTAAGAACATACATTTGAATGAGCTACGGGAAAACTACATCTCCTGCTGCCATCCAGCCAGCATATTTGCGTTTTGTGTTATCACAATAGCATTTGTGAGTATATTTGAAAAAAGGTGCTATATTTAAACTTTATATCTTTGCTATTCTGTGACTGGATCTTGAAAAAAGCAAACACAATCACCCACTCAACTAAATGCAACAAAATACCAGCGTGCCCTTATGTTCCATTTTTTACTTTGTTCTTTTTTTAATGGTTTTCTGATGCATGTATTGTACATCTCTGGTGAAGGATGGGTGTAAAAATCTATAAAAACTGTTAATAGAAAAACTATGTTTTAACTTTTATGGGCTTAAATTTTTCTATACGGTTTCCCATTAGTTGACACTATTGCTAAATGCTAAGTTACATGATAAAGTGTTAACTGAAAGCAGTTTTCTCTTCAGAGAATACTATGGAAGACTTAAGATTCTTACAAAATTCAGTAGGATATTCCCCCTGACTCCCTTGGGATGCTCTATTTACTTTGTAGGAAGCTGAAGTTGTAGAGGTTGTTTTTACGTAACGTAATTTTCCAGTTTATTCTGTGTTGATGAACCAGTATCACCTTTGGTAGATGCTTACTTTATACTTATTCTTTTTTCTGTCACCTTTTTGAGTTATAGTTTACTTTCAGACAATAAAATATGAATTGACATATTAATAAATAAAGATATAGCTCATAAACAGTGATTCAATTAATCATATTTTTTGTGATGTGTTGTAGAATTGTTGTGTTGAAATCACTTCTTCATGCAGGGATAGACAATGCATACTTAGGTTTCCAGACTTGTGAATTATACAGGAATTGAGTCCATCCTTCATCTTTTTTTTCATTCCTGAAAGTGTAAAAAAGATGCACATAAGGGTGATGTAATGCATTAACTTGTTGAGCTTTTACCAGTTACAGGGAGGAGAAAGTTTGTCTACTAGACTTTGCATAGATGGATGTTTGTGTCATGAGTTTCCACTGGTCTTGAAAGACCCTCATAAATCTTCACAGAGGCGGTGTCACAATTATTGTTTAAGCTGTAGAAGGAGCTAAATCTATTCTAGTATTCATGATACTTAGTAAATTCTGTTTATTTTTCTCTGAAGAGAATGAATGTTTGTTTGTGTTAAATCTGTACCTATTTTCAATAACCTGGCAGTGCTGGCAGCAAAAAGTCTGGTTTTCATAAGCAATCCACAGGGTATAGAGGTATCTTCAGTAGGCTACATGGTGTGTCTGCTGGAAGAAAATGTCATATCCCATCATCATGATTATACAGGCATATAATTGATGTCATATTAAAATAGGCACGTCTTGGAGAATAGAGATAAAAACAAATTCTGGAGTGACACAATTGTGGGTTTTTCTAGTAACTTTGTCTCTGCCTTTCCTTTAGCACTCGCTGTTGTTCCCAATTGAAAGAGGGGAAAAAACTATTGAACACTGTAATTTAGTCTTTGTCAAGGCCTACACCTATAATAATAAAAAAAGCTTCTGTAAAGGAGAAGTATTTAAATTTACAAACAGCTCCTGAGTTCAAGTAATCTCTTTAAGCTAGTTTATTGTTTTCTATTTAATAATGTGAGCTGTGACTAGAATTTCAACAGAGCTGATCCTTGTGGGTTGTTTTTTATAATACGTGTATCTAGTAGTGCTAAATATGCATTTAAAATCTCAGTCCTTTGGGGACTGCTTTTTTCCTCGCATTGTTCCAACAGTCAGAATGTGCACAGAACAATACGACTTGAAACACTGGGACAGTACAACATCATACTGAATACATGGTGTTTAATTTGCACAAATTCAGGCTGAGTTAAAAACTTGTATTGGTGTCCAGGAAGATGACCCACAGAGAGTAAAGCTGCTTCCCCAAGTGGGGGTTAAGTGTCTTTACCAAGGCCCCATGATAATGCGGCAGAGCTAGGATTACAGCTGGGGTGTTCTGTATTTTTGTTCCAGGCTCTGTCTCATCTTTAAATCTCTTATCTCTTAATCCCTGTTTAATATGCTTTTTCTGATCAGCTTCTGAGAACCTTGTTCCACCTTAGGACACACACAAAATTTTGTTTCCATAGCTCCTGCAGTTTTTATTTATGTACTAAAAACAAGGCAAAAATTTTTGAAGGCCTTCATTTGAGAAACTTCTATATTTCTAAGTCTTCTCTGGTTTAGGTTTAGGTACCCTTCCAAACTGTCTTGAGGCTGTGTTAGCAGTATTTTCTATCAGATGTATACATACCACGGAGCACGAGAATACCTTGCTTCCAAACGCAGGCTGTGGGTACTTGCCAGCCAGCGAGGAGCAGGGTGGTGTTCGCATAGTCATTGACCCTCCATTCCCTTAGTTCAATGTCATTTTGGAAGTGTAACATGTGGAAGATAGGATAGTGTGATGGTTAAATGCCTGAAAAGTTAATTATCGGACACTGTAAAATCATTCCAGGAAAAACTGGTTTCAGGGGGATATGTCAGAACAGCTCAGAGTACACGGTGCGTGTACCTCTGCGACTGTAGGGGAGGCCACTGAGGAACTGTGGGGATGAAGTGCTGCTTCTTTCCGCCTTCCGATATTTGATGTCAGTGTAGTTCTGCTAGGGAGTGAGACTTCGGTCTTTCAAGACCTTATAACTGATCAATTGAGAGATTCATTGAACTAAACAATTCAGTCGGTGAAGAGTGGCGACTGCTAGCCTACAGGAGCATGTCCAATAAAATCCCAGAGCAGGAAATGCAGGATGAACATCACAGCCACAAACGGTGTTTCTTACAGGCTTTGAATGCATTTTACGAAGTTATGTAGGGTTGCATTTTGTTCTACTATACTGGGAATGTGGATAATGTATAAACTAGATACAACACAAATACAGAGTGTTTAAGTAGCCTGTACGGTAAATCAGTTTTCAGTGGGATAAAACCAAAAGACATTTACTATTGATCTATTTTCTTTTATGCTTTGAAATCATACTGGATTGGCTTCTACTGAAAAGCAGGTAGAACTTCCTAACAAATTGCGTTGGTCTAGGCATTCATTTCTAAACCTCAGAGAGGAACAAGTGTCTCAAAGGTGTTGCTTCACAAAACAAACTGTAGCAGATCTCTCCAAGTTGAAGTGGATTTGCAGTGCCAGAGGCAGAAGAACCGTGTTTTGCAGCAGTTGTCAATGTCACATCTGCACCAGGTGTTCTGACTGTGGGTAACTATCAAGTGTTGAGGATGTTACCTTTGTCAGCCACGCTGCAACAGGTGCAATCTACAGGTCAAATGGTAGATTAGAGAGAAATGAGTCAATTCATCACAAGATGATTTTCTGAAATATTACTGAATTTCACTTAGTTGACTGGTTTTGGTGTTTTAGGGAATTTGCATGCCAAGCTGTTTATGCAAAGTAAGGAATCTTATTTATGGACTTAAATTGGACAGTGTTTCTCTTAACCCAAGTTAAAATATTAATTTTCTTGCTTGCTATCACTTACACTTGATTTTTTTTTTTTATTTTTTTAAACATGAGAGTGATACTTTGAACTATGCTGGATATCGCTACTGGAAATTGCTGCTTCCTTTACTGGTCGAGTTTTCAACTGTGATATTAAGTATTTCCAAGATCCTGAGGTCTGTGGAGAAGTTTTATTTAAGATGTCATAATTTACAGTAGGGACACAAATGCAGAGAGCTCACATCTTTTAAAATTTGCTCATAAATAATACCAGGAGAGCTGGTTTTGAATGCTTAGTGTTTGAGAATCTAGTGTTTTACTGGTAGGTTTATTGTTATATTTGTAAAATTATGTCCCATCCATCCTTAAATCTTGCTCATGGAGCATTGAGATAAGTAGGTTAAAATGAAATCTCTTCACTTTTGTAAATTGAACTGACACATTTTCTTCCAACTCAATTTGCTATTGAAATATCTCTTTTGAGATGCCCTTTGCCTTATAAGAATTGTAGATTATGCACCTCATGCCTCCGCTGTACTCTAATGAATGTGAGGCACACTTCAAATGAAATACCAGTTGAAAAATATGGGCACATACCATATCTAAACTACAATTTTCATGAGGCAAATAGGTGGGACAGTATTTGAAGCTGAATTGGTAAATAGGTACATATTATTTCACTGTAATTTGAAATTGCAGTATCTCTTGTATAATTGCTATGAATAATTGTGGCATTTTCTTATGACAAATGACTTTAAAGCAAACATTGTGCATGTATTTCTAGTGAGATATATATTTTAGCTATTAGATCAATAGCACTTTCTTTGCATGGGTTTTGTATGAAAGATACAGATGAAATTACAGTTATTTCAAGAGTGATATTATACGTGAAAGCCATTTTCAACCTTTGTAGCCAAGAGTTCTGTTAAATGCTTTTCCCTAGACCCCCTCTAATGTTCCTGATTTTCAAGTACTCCCCTGATTGTTCATTCAAAATTATTTCTGTCCCCGTTTCATCTGTGGTGTCTCATTAAAAACTGGGACTTGAGCAGGATATAAAAGTTTCAAACGTGTTTAAAAGTACTTAAATATACCACTTTTGGAGCCTTTATTCTTTCAGTTCAAAACGTATCCCTAATTGTGGCCTCTCTCCTATGATTTTTTTTTTCCACTTTTTTCATTAGTTATTCCCTCTACACACTGAACCCCTGAGTAGTGCCCTCATATTGCTATTACAGCTTCTCTCATGCTGGTATTATGTATGATCCCATGCTGCAATATGATATGTATAATGATCAGTCATGAAATGATTTTTTTTGTTATTAAAATAACCTTTTGCAAGTTACCTTTGTCCTTCTTTCACACATGAGATTAGTATTAAAGGCAAGTGGGACCTAAAATAATTGCTGCCCATTCTTCTATGGGAAGAGAAAAGGTACACGTTTAAATATTGTTTTTAATAGGAGTTCAAATAAGTGTAGAAGCATAATAAAAATACCTTGGAGATGCATTATTCAGGTTCCAACCTGAAATCAGGCACTTGCGATCAAGTCTTGGGAACCCCATAAAACAAGTGAAGCTGAAAAGATGAGCCATAAATATGGGGATGACAGGGTAGGTTGCAGGTCTGGGTAGTGAAGATGTTCTAATCGTGTAGCTAGTGTTCTTTCTGAGGTTAAACGTATTCAAACGGAATCTAAATTGAGGTTTCTACCATTGCAAGAACATTTCTGTCAAACAATCAGTAAGTCTATATACTTGCAAAATCTTGGACAAGTTTATAGGGAGATGGTATTTGGTTCTGTAAAGAAAGCAAAGCTTTCCAAAGAGAGTATGGCAGGGTATGGTTTTGATTTCTTCTAGCTGTGTGAGCTTTCTGAGAGTTGGTGCCTTTGGAGGCTCTGTTGGGACCAAGAGATCCTGCAATGTCACCACCACAGTGCAATGACATCTTAAAGAAAGAATTGCAGCATAGATAAATATAAGCTACTCATGGTTACCATGCTTGTTATTCATCCCATCAGGAAGTTACCCTCAAAAACATTTTAGTTGTGTATTTTTCTAATTAATTTAACTCTCCGATTAACATTAACTCTCTTTATATTGAAATTCAGTGATGTAGCACACATTTGGTGTATAATAGCTGATGTTAGCTTCCAGATATATTGAGCTATAGCACAAGAAAACACTCAGCATATGTAGAACTAATCATACTTATTAGCTCAACCCCTCTCCTGTGCTCTCCTTTGATACAGAGAACCACTTCTTTGTCCTGACTGAGCTCACTGCAAAGTGTCACTGCACTGTGGGTTCTCAAATGCTGCCTGCGGGATGACTGAACGCAGTAACCGTTCTGTGTTTAGATGTGAGCAATAGGGAACACGTAATACCAACCGCCTACTATCAGTTGTATGCCAGTTTCATTGACATACCCAGTAGGAAGAGGTTTATACTCACTTTGTTGACTTTCAGTGTAACTTATGTCATTACAGATCATGTAGTAAAAAAAACTTTCAAAAATACAAGTATTGTAAGGTACTTGTGTGGATTTGAACCTGTATGAACTGATGCAGGGTGATAGACACAAAAAATATGGTAGAGTGGAATTATAGAAACAGTGGATGTCTTGCTGTGTAGGGTAACAAAAACACCTCCCCACACCTACACTTATGTAGACACTCGCTTAAGATAGCTACTTGTGCTTTTTTTACATACCTATTCAAGAATATAAGAAGAGTAGGTGGTCAGAAATTTAACTGGGACAAATTAATACCTCCTATTAGATTTGCTTAGAGAGTAAATGTGAACAAGAAATTACTGTGTTACACACAAATTGTCTTTACACAGAAGAATTCAAGGAGGATGTGGGGAGAAAAACAATGAGTAAACTGTTTCCAGATTGGGGGGGGGGAAAAAAACAACCTACATCCCTGTGGTGTTTTATAGGGCTCCAGAGGGGTGCTTTTCTGGAAGACCTGATTATGTTTTTGAAATGCTACTATTTCACTTTGCTATTGTTGTGTTACAAAAGAAAAATTTGATTTTTTTTTTGTTTCTCTCTACTGCATGTCTCTGAGCATAAGACAGGACAGTAAGACAGTAAGGCAGGCCTGGTGGTGGGATGCGTGTATCTGATGAGGCAGAAGTTGACAGATCCTGAAACATTGTGGAGTGGGTGGGCTGCAAGTATGTGGTACCTGGCTGGAAGCACTGCTGTTTCGACACGGTCTGACACTCGCTGTTGTCACACCTACCTCTGTCTTTCAGTTATGCTGGGACTCCATTGCAAGTCGCATATTTGCAAGTGTGGTGGGTTATATGTTGGCTGGGTAAAACTCTGTGTAGAACTGAGGGGTTGTAGGTGTTTTGGTTCGTTTCTTCACCGTTCCCACAGTCCCACGTTTTCATGCCTTATTTTCTAACTTGCTGGATCCTTAAATAGGAAGGGATGCTCTTGAGTGATGCCTATGTGTATGCAGTCTGTAAGATCCCTGTTAAGTAAGGGTGAGATGATTTTTCTATGTCTGCAAACTAGAAGAACTTTACTTTGCGGTTTCTGAATGC
>NW_010099539.1:0-24519 GCF_000699245.1 Pterocles gutturalis | reverse complement strand
TGCTGAACTTGTATGTACGTTTGTACTTGTTCCTAGGACAGCTCTGAGCTTCTCATGTGCATGTAAAATTGAATTCTCGGAGCAGCTGAATGTCCTGTGTTTGTGCTCTGGGCACCGTCCCTAGTCAGGACTAAGACTTTCAGTGACCGTATGATTTATCCAGGAGAGGAGGACCTTCAGTGTTTTCTCTGTTGATAAGCCCTTAAACACTGAATACACCGCGGTCTCTGCGAGGCCCTCTTTTTGTCAAAATTGATTGCGAATAAGGGCCTTTAATCTGTGAACTCTTTAATCCTGTGTTACAAATTAGAATTTGGAAATTGCCTGAAACCAGTTCGAAACTCATCGATGCTTAGAAATCAGTACTGTTCATGGCCTTTTCTTGTTCTATTGTGTAAAGTACAGAAGACCTATAGTCATTATCTTAAATCTTTAGCTCTGCTACCTACAATTGGTAGGGACTTTGCTAGCGATTTCTTATCTCACCTCTGTTTCAGTGTTGTGGAGAAGTCGTCTTAGTTGTTGATATTTTTCTTTAGGGCAGGAATAAGGAGAATGTCTTGATGCTGCTAAACATCAGAAAGACAGGGAAAAAGAACAACCCTAGGCTGTCTCCAAGTTCAAAAGTAATAGAAATAGTCATCTCCCAAAAACAATTGAGCAGGAGAAAAAATACATGCCAGGAGTGCTTTACATAAATGCTTGGTGAGTTGTTCCAGGAAAACTAGAGATAGATACATCTCCCGGGGAAATCCATAATAAACAGTTAAGCTGAATCAATAGACAATTTAAACAAAAGCAAGAGAAAATCTCAGACTTCCTTAGGTAAATGAGGGCTCAGTAAGTCTCCAAAGGCAAAACGAAATAGTCAACAGGTAACAATGATAACTCGCTCTCCAAGAATGTTATTGTGGCATCATCAATAAAAGACTAATTTCAGTGTAAAGAAATGCAGCTCCCACCCCATGGGACTGGAGGAAAGGAGTTTATGACCCAGCAACCTAAGATGGACTGAAGTAGGGCAACATTCTACTGCTTTCCTTCCCGTCTGCAGCAGCTGCTTTTCAGTATCCCTTTGAGGAAGGTCCATCCTCATGAAGGCTGGTGTTTGCTAAGTCAAATAAAGTCAAATTTTCAGTAACAGACTTGTTCCAGCTTTTGAGCAACAGAAGGTTCAAATTCTTAGCAATGCTCCCTCCTGCTCGCCTGTTTCTATTTAAAATCAGTGTGCACCTGTTGGGGTTTTCCCCATTTCAGCCTTAGATGTGAGTAGGATTTTTCACATTCCAGTCTTGGGCTCTGGAGAATGAATGTTACAGAGAAATACGTGCAAGGACTGGCTCCTAGTCAGGACTTGTAAAACACACATGGAAGCCACTGTCTGTTTATTGAAGTTTGTCTCTTTGTACTTGTCATGCAAATGTGTTTCTTAATACTGTTTTTTATGCTGGTTGCTCAGCTTCACTTATGATACCCGCAATGCATAATGCTCGCAGCAGTTTTAAAATTTGTATAAAGTGAGGCTTTAACAGAAAAAGTTTCTTGTGTAAGTACTGTAACTGCTGTGTGTAGGCACTGACTTCCTGGTCCATTGAACTTCTCACGTATTTGGGGGTGTAAGCTTTCTGCATGATGACTCACATCTTTTTCATTGACACAATAGCGAGTTTCACTTAGGTTGTGGATAGTGTCAGATTTCTTTATTTCTAGGAAATGGAAGAGTTGCTGATCATGTAATAAATAAAAAGTGGAGGCTTTAATCATCAATTCAAAAGCAAACAATGTCTGTTTTTTGAGAAAAATAACGTGGCCAAGTGTCTTACCACTTAATTCCGTAGTATTTGTGGAGTTAAGTTTATATTTTGGTATTATCTTGGTTTCTTTTCCTTGTTGTGATGTTTGCATAGGTGATGCCTGCTTGGTATTGTCATTGTTGTCTGGTGAGTTATTTGTTAAAGGATTCATCTTTCATAGGAAGCTTCAGAACACAAATCAGCTCCTGTTACATCATTGCTGTTAGCCCAAATTAGTGAGAGAGATTGATTTGGAGTTTTTATTAGTGGGGAAGGAGCACTGAGTATGCTAAAAATTCTAGTCAGCATGGCAACATGTTATAAGCTTGCTTTTGTGTTGCACCCAGTAGCCATGGCAGTATGTATGCTTCACTCCTGAGATGGGTGAATGTCGCACTTATTACATAGTACTGGCATGTTAATGCATAACTTGAATATTTTAGTTGTGCCTGACAGTTTTATTATATAGTTTAGTAAGTAATACTTAACAGGATCTGAAGAAGCCAAGAGGAGTAAAATTCAGACCAGAAATATGTGTGTTTTGGGCAATAAAGGCTATTACTCCCCTGTCAAAGGATTCTTCTGTATTTTAAAATGTTGACTTAGGTTGCTTGGTCATGTCTGTTATGAAGATTTAGACAGCTTTAATCACTCTGCCTTCCAGAGAGCCAAGCGTTTGTGCATGATCCTTTGTGTGCAGAACCAGTCTGAAAACTTTCTTCACTGGGTTACAAGGAGTGAGGTGATGGGTAGCTGCACAGGGGTAACTGTCGTACGGACACTTCAGGGATCGCAACAAACATTGTGAAAGCATACACTGCATCAATTTCTCATGCACACTGCACAAAAATTCTTCTGTGCCAAATGCTTCTCCCACTAGTCACAGCTGAGCAATGGGGGATGTGGATAGGTACGTTAGTGCTGTCCTGCTCTTGGGTTCTCCTCAAGCTTCTGCTCAAACAGGGTAAATGCTGACATGGGTTTTATGGAGGTATAAATGTGTTATAAAAACATGTTGATGCAGGTATAACCCTTGTGTAAGCTCTCTGTATTGGGAAAGGTAAGCAGAAATGCAGTGAATTTCTGTGTGGTCTTACAGTAAAGCAAGTTTTGTAAAAGGACCAAATAGAAATTAATGTTTGCAGATAATGTGTGTCAGGGAGAAAAGTAACTTGGTCAGCTTTCATGTGTTAATTCAACTATTATGACCTGTGATAGATTAACGTGTTTTAAATATAAGCATTTCTCCTCTGTATTCCCTAAAGAGTTAACCATAGCAATCTTTTCTCCTCCCCAGCTCTCCCTTTTCTGGGCCCAGGTCACTCTACAGAAGGAATAAATTGAAGCTGTGATGAATAAAAGTCACGAAGTGATCAAGGACTGACAGGAGGTAGTAAACTGAGCAGCAGCAATTGTGCCTATCAGAAAGTCCTAGCTCTGTAATTTAGAGATGAAACTGAAGACATGGCGATAAATATAAGATGAAAGCTAACAACAGTACAATGAAAAGATTACAATTTTTTCACATAAGAGTACTCCAGTGCCCAGACTGAATAAAAGGAGTTTGTTCTGGACACTTATTAATCTGACAATGTTTCTAGATTACTTGGATGTAGGATGAAAAAATACTTGTAGGCAAAAAGCTGTGTACATTGAGAGTGATGAGATCAACTTTGGACAGCAAGCAACTGTCGACAAAATATTGGTCTCCAGAGGCTCATGGAGAAATTCTGTATAAGGAAAAATAGACAACAAATATTAAAGTAATTTATTCAGCTTCTCTAGCTTTCAACTGTCCTACGTAGGTTCCTGGGCATCTGGACTGCTGCTATAGAGTGTGTAAAGGGTGGAGGGGACCAAGCTAATTCACTGTACAGTGATATGTACACTGCATCTGAAATGCTGCTTTATTTTTTTTTTAGCAAATGCGCCTTATTTTTGTAGGCCAGATAAATGCTATGGCTGTCTTCCTCACATCCTAAAGTAAAAGGATATAGGGTCATTACCTTGCTTCATGTTATACTTCAAATGAGTGGATTTCCAAAGACAAAGTTTAAATTGAATTCTACCCCAGCACTCTGATAAGGAGCAGCAACCTTCCAGGAAGCTGCCTGTTTTCGGTGCTTCTTATTACACCGTATAGCAAGTATCAAGCACGTAATATGTTGTAGAAACTACTGAAAATCAGTTATCATGCTAATGATTGTTTAACTGAATTGAGTCCTTTTTTGTTTCATTGCTATATCTTTCTGTAAAATGTTATACTTGACCAAAACCTCTTTCTTTCTAATTGTGTGCTACTAAAATCTGCATTCTATATAGGTAGGCATATAGTTGTTGGTAGAATTCAAGCTATTTGGGTTTTTTTGCCTTTGAAGGTGAATAGGCTTCTGATAGGACTGAGAACAGCATCCTTTCAGGAATAAAGTGTCCTAGAGGAGCTAGCTACATGATGCAATGAAGGAAGCATATGTCTATTTTGTCTTTGTTCAAGTTGTGAATTGGACTGGTATATGCAAATTTAGGAGCCATATACCATACCCCTTATGTCAATAGGACATATATAAAGCTTTGGGTTTTTAAAACTAAAGTCATTAGAGCTGTGGCTTATGTCTATGCCATGTAAGCAGAATGAAATACTCTGGTGAAATTTAGGTACATAATGAATTTTTTATAATTGTCAGTCAGCTTCCTGAGACTGAGGGGAAGTATCTATGCTAGACAGTACAATGATAGAGGTGTTGCACAGGACTGAGAACCAGCTTGATAATAAATTTGAGTAATTTCTTTGCTTAGTTGCATTCCAGAAATAAAAAAGCAAATCTGAATTTCTCAGTCGAAGCTCAAAGACCATAAAGCATGTTTGTTTACCATCTGCACCATCCTTTCAGTCCCTAGAGGCGTATGAAAAGACAGGCTATAACAATGGAGTACTGGCTTGCTGAAAGCAGCATCAGCAGAGCTCTAAAGACAAAGCAGCAACTTTCTGAACAACAGATGAAGTGGGAGAAGCAGCTTGTCTTTCTCCCATAGCTTTGAACAAATGACACATGTTTACTTGATTGAAAATGAATGGAAACATTTCTCATGAGGCCGTATCAATGGCTATATTACAGCAGCAAAGATGATGATTTCTCTGTGTCCTGAGGAGTTTCTTAATCCTTTCAGATTGTTTATAGTCCAGATCAGAAACAAAGTGAGCTTAAATTCTAGCATCTTGACAGAATTTGAGTTGTGACATTCATGGCTTTTTCTGGTGCATGCTAAAACTGAAGTCTAATCTACATCATCAGTCCTTGAGTCAGCAGAAAACACTTTTAAACAGATGTATTAGAAGCATGAAGAGCAACTGGCCCGATTTCCAGTGCTTTCTTCTGTATTCATTGAGTCTGTGTTCATTATAGTCACCCATTGAAATGGAATACTCAGGAATGCAAATTTATTTTCTATGTGACACTTGAATCCCTAATGCTGAGTCAGCATGCAAGCACAGCCTGCTATCAAGGCTACTTATTAGATTGATATTCTGGATGTGTGCTTCCTTTTTTTCATCAAGTTGTAACTACATTATGTTAAGGTCCCAGATACTGTTCTGAGCAAAAAAAAGTCAAGATTCTCAAGCACAGTTAGTATAACGTCTCAAAAGCATGACTGTAGTACCTGTGAGTTTTCTTGTGAAAGAAACTAGTTTATTGTAGAAGAAACCCTCTTCATAGGTTGGAGGGATTAGCAGGGATTGCTAATCTAGGATTCTTGCCCTGATTTATCTACTGAGTATGTGTTATAGTGTAAATCTCTTGCTCTAGCAGGAGGGTTGGGTTGGTAGAAGGGCCGATGAAGACAGCAAGCTGTCATGAGCAGCTGACCGGGTCCTAGCTTGCATGCCCAGCCCACCTTCATCCGAGCTGCAAGAAGCCACAGGGCAAATGTCCTGTTACACTCATACACTCAACGTGAAATCCTCTCTATCTCCCTAACATACATGGTGTGTGTCTTGGTGGCATGTGAGGGCTCCATTAGCTGCCTGCAAGATACAGACTGCTATTTAGGGAAATTCAGTTTGTCTTCATATTGTTACAGAAAGGATTGGCTTGTGGTTAAAATAATATACTAGGTGAATTTAATGGCCTATGTTAAGTTCTTAGTATTAGTTTACTGTGAGACAGTGGTCCCGAGCAATGTCCCTTGTTGATACCATTATCTCTTCAAGAATTATTTCCTTTTCCTAATTTAGAGATCCCAGAATTGATAACTTATGAAAAAGATCATGGAATGCTCATGTATGCTGATAGTTCTGTATCTACTTAAATAATTTCCTTAGTATTTGAAGAAATTTTTGAATATGCAGTTCTTTGTCTAGTTCCCATTATATCTGTATAATTATAAAATGATAGCTTTTTCCATGAATATTCTAATGGTGAGCTCAGTTTATGATAATTGTAATGTCAGTCATCTAGAGAGTCATTAGACTGCTTATTAAAGATATAAGCTGAGTCAGGAAAATCAGATTTATTTTTAAATACCTACTTGGTCCTGTATTTTTGGCTCTACAGAGTTTATTGCATTAGCTTTTCTCATTAAGACTTTTATTGCCCAAAGAGGAGAAGAGACAAAGATCATGGAACCGAAACAATATCTGTATAAGCTGTATGGTTTCCTTGGTCGAATGAAAGAAGAACCTTAAGCAGTGCTGGGTTGGTCATTGCCTTGATTTTGGAGTAGAATGAAGAGTAACTGAGCATTTACTATATTAATTTTATTAAAAAGCAGGCCATAAACACCAGAAAACAAGTCTTAAATATAACTTGTACTCTGAAAGATCATGCTCAGTTTCCAAGTGAGCGCCTTACTCCTTGCACTATTTTCGTTCTGCATCTGTCCTTTAACCAGATAAATTAGGTTGTAAATACTCTTTTTTTCCTCCTGCTCTTTGGTTGTCATTGGGAAAGGGCCATGATTTAAAATGCTTAAACTGCTTTTTCTGTCTGTAAGGGTAACTTAAATGACAGGCATTGTGCTGCTTGAGTCGTTGACTGTTGGCATTGAGAGTATGTGGCTGGAAATTCTAGAGTTCAGAAAAAATGCCTGAGGCTGTGATTTGCCTGTATGAAAGTGAGGTGATTCAGCACCGTCCCCATCTAGTCTGTGGCAACTGTACTGGAATGTTTCGGGATGCAGAAACTGGACTTGAACATCAGCAGGACAATGTGAGAATTAAATTTGTTTGTGGCAAGATGCTGTTCAAGTTAATGGTGCTGAATGTTTTCTACTGAATAATGGCTCAGAACGTGTGGAGCTGAGGTGACAATGTCTCATTTTTTCTATTTTTTACCTAAGGGAGAAGTTATTTCTGATAATTAGTGGCCAGGCAAAGTCATACAATAAAAATGAAACTCGGTTTTCTGAATGGTTCAGCACGTGCAAAAGCACTTCCAAACAAACAATCAAAAAAAAAGTAAAGGGGGGAGGAGGAGGATGATGATCCCTTAGTACTACCATGTGATATTTTTCACCTCTGGGGACTGGGAAAAAAGATGCTTTGATAAGGCAGGAAACACTAATATCACTATATTTTTTTAAACAAGTAAATTAACAGGGGTTTCCTTGCACTGATTCTTGATAGCTGGAATCATCAGCTAGTAGTGGCCTCTGTGTGTTGGGGTTTCTGAATATGCTGGAGTGTAAGGCATAACTGAAAATACCTCAAGAGAGAACCATGTGTTGTTATACTGTACCAGTTTCATGGATTGACTCTAGAAGCCTCCCACATGCCAGCCCACTCTTGGGAACACAGCCTCTGGCGCCTTTTCAGCTCTTCCTAGAGGATAAAGCAGACGGGTCAACGCTATGGCAGATATACTCTGTTCTGTCTTGCACCAGTGCAGAAATGTTGCTAGCCCTCTGGCTTGCTGGGTTTCTGGAATACTGAAGGGGTAGCAGAGGATTTGTTTTGGTACATGGAGCTTGATGTGTCCAGACACGCAAGATTCACTTTCTCCCTCTTCTTTTGAAAGTGCTGCAGCTCAAGCTTCTAGGAAAAAAAAAAAACCTGGCAAGTCTATTGGGAGGTAGTTGTAGAGGAGAAACACCTCTTAAAATGGTCAGAGATCTGTAATATGTTTGAGCATTTTAGGATATGGAGAGGCAGGAGGAATAAATCTATGTAGCCATGATGCACATTCATCCAGCAGGACTGTGCTCATTTCTTCAGTATGTAATATGTATTTTTTCAATCACAAAGGACTTTCCCAGCTACCCTGGGATGTTTGTGGTTCAAAATTCAAATATGTCTTTGTCTTAGGGTTGGTATTGGAGACAGTCAGGTACACATGCCAGCAGGATCATCTCTTGCATAAAAATATACATAATAGTTGCAACTTTAGCTGGTAGTTTAACTTAAAAATATGGCTGAACTTATTGTATTTAGCTTCAAGCATATGAAGTACTGCCATCATCTTGAGGGTGATGTTAATGAATGTGATGTGTGTACATAGGTGTACAACGTGTGTGTATTCCTGGCTTGGGGTCTTGATTACTAGAAAATTCCTGAAAATGCCTTTTTTTTTTTTTTAATCCAGTTGTGACTGCTATGTTCTTTTCAGGAAATGTGTAGGATAGTCTGCATCTCCTGCAGTTTCCAATGAATAATCAAGGTATCAAGTTAAATTAAAGTTAACAGCATCTACCCGTAACAGCAGGTGCAAAATTGTCACTAATTATGAATTTGCTGGGTTCAGTAGTGACTATGCATGAATTATGTTGCATTCATTAAAAGGAACATTCAGAGCCCAGTCGATGACGAGGAAAAAAATATCATTAGACTGGTTTTCCAAAATCAATTAATATTACTGAGATTTGAAAGGGAAGATGACTGCAGAAGGATGAAGCATTGCTCTGCCTACGTGCCTCCAAAATGCTTCTGCTGGAAAGCATGGTGTTTTTCTACTAGTTTAGAAAACATTAACAAATTCCAGTACAAATATTCTATCATTCTTTTTGGAGAAAGAGTATTTGCAGGTAGGTGTTGTCTTAAATATGTGAGAAATTTCTATGCATATACTTCCAGTAAAAGTGGAAAAATCTTGTTTTCAATACTCTTTTTTTTTTCCCCTGGTTTAGCCCCACAACAAAAGGGAGTGAATGCTTTTACTATGTATGTTCTGAATTATTTTTAATTTACTTTTATTCATCAAATAAGAATATAAAACATAAAGCTAGGATATGAAATAACCATTATGTAGTAGCTGCACTTTGGATTGCAAGGACTTTAAAATGAGCGCTGCAAGTTCCCTGTTACCAAAATGACCATTTTCTGAACCTGAACTATCTCAGATGATACATAGGAGGAGCTCCAGTGAAGAACTACAGTCATCCTGGAATCTCACTGCAATGGAGTAACCATTGAAATATCTTGGACTTTATTCCTTCTTCCTCATGTCCTTATGAAGTCCTTATGACAGAAATGTTGATGTACTAAACATCAAGTTTGAAATAGAAAAGCAAGTGTCTCCATGAAGGACCCATCCATCTTCTATTCATCCTACCTGCTGCTGTGCAGTGTTCTCCCTGCTGCCTGTGCACCCTAAACCAGGACAGCTGCGTCCTCTCCAAGGTCGATGTTTCTGATGTGCTGGGAGCGATTGCTGGCATTGGGAATCACGTTCTGGTGTGTGTCACCACCATCCTTGTGACAGCTCAAGTTGTCAGATCTAGGCCTGAAGTTGTCCCTTCCATACTGTCAACTTGAAGCAGGTGCTTAACTTGAAAGCTCTTGAATGTTTCCCTAGTCTTCTATACTTCCATATTCACGTGCTTAACGTTAAACATATGTGAAATATTTTGTATGCTTGGGGACAGGGCATGTGGTGATCATCACTCCAGAGAACTGAATGCTTAAAAAGCAGAGAAAATCAAATATAATAAGCATGAATGTTTTCCATTTGGTGTCTGTATTCAGCATGAAGCAAAAATCTCATTATTTTGATTTACTAGTGATTACTTTGCAGTGATCCATAATTTGAAAGTAAAATGGGGTTTCCAGACAGCAGTGGGCTTATACCACTGCTGGTGAGAACGGAGCCAGTGACCACTGGCACCAGTAATGTTCGTAGCTGTTAAAATAATAACTCCTGCTTGTGAAAGCAGCTGTCTTCCATCTAAGATGACTAGGGTGACTTTTTGGTGTGTTGAGCCATTTGCTTAACAGTCTCAAAGCCTTCTGAGATATTAGTTCATTTTCAAATATAAGAGCTATTTTGTAGGTGGTGTTAAATGTACTAGAATAAGTTTACTGTATTATTTCTGTGGGGAAGATGAAACAGTAAAACAGGCCTGTTTTCTCCTGCTGGTCTGTTCCCTCGTGTTCAGTAAGTGTCTTGAATGAATTTATGTTCTCAACTAATTGCTTGCTTTTGCTTCAGATAAGAGCTAGTAAAATAGCTGCATGTAATTATGATATCTTCTTAATAACCCTTCCATTTGTTTAAACTTTAAAAAGGCAGCTGAAAATATACTGTACATTATCATATGAAAGAACTGCAGAAAGTGCTTCTCTTCAAAACGCGGAGTGGACTTGTGTCAAAGTGATTTCAAGTGAAGTGGAGGTCACAAAAAAAAGGGCTTTTTTGACCACAGGCACATTCAAAGATGGTTTTGATTAATAGAAACACATTTCATCATTTGTACTTGAAAACATTTTAAATTACCTTGCAACCACACTCAGTGTACTTTATTAGTTTTGTATTCGCTTTCATTAACTCAGTGCTTGGATTCATGTAGTTAAATTGTTTAGCTTTTTGGTTTTAGCTGGTGGCACAGAGATGACTTTTCCCAGGAAGCTTACAGGCACTTACTATAGCCTTAACTCAGTGTTTCTACTTTCCAAGCCCTCCATCTGCCTCTGATTATACATCATGGGTATAAATCAGCCTTCCGTGTACTTCAAAATTAAATAATGAAAGGTGACAATGTTAACTGGGGGGAATGATAAGAAATGCTGTCAAAAGTGCAAGTGTGTGCCTCAGTTTCATCCATGAAAAATGGCCTGCTTCACAAAACAAAAGCCTTGGACAAAAGACCATACATTCTGTTCATTTTACATGAAAAATAATGGCCAGAAATTTTTCTAAGATATGGAAAATGTAGGCAGACTTGAAAAATATGCGGAGAAAACATCCCATGAATTTTAATTGAAATGCAAGAAAGAACAAAGTGCTTGTGAATGTAACAGCACTGAAAACAAGATATTTGCTACAGAGCACTGTAACTGGAATACTTTAACTGTTCTCAGCCTGCGATCTCATTAGTTCTCATACTTGCACATTTTCCATGCTTATGCAAAACACCTCAAACTTTTCATTTAGAAAAATTAATTTAGAAACCTTTTCTGCCATGAATTGGTGCTACTTCTAGGAGAAGTGAGCTCTGGTACCGCTTGATGTTGGTTCTCAGTGGAAGTCAAAGGATTTGTGTTCCAGAATTGACTGAGCTGATTGGGTAAATTGATATGTATTTCAGTTTTAAAGGCAGCAAAGGTACCTAGTTTGCTTTCTGCTTATTCACAGAATAGCCATTGAGATGGTTCAAGTATAAATAGTTGAGTGTTTCTATCTAGAACTCACCTGAAAACACTGATGGGAAAATAAATGCAAATCTATCCAGAACTACCAAATAAATTCCTGTAAAGCTGCACAGTCCAGGAAAGGTGCACTCACGGTTGGGTGTTAAATTAAGGGCACTCAAGTATAGGCGTGTCTGATATTACTTCATATGTGAAGTCATCAAAAGCTTAATCTAAACTCAAGTAAATTAACGGAGATTCTTCTGAAGATTTCAACAGATTGGTGGCTCCAAAATGGTTCAAACCTGGGGAGGAGGGACACTTTTTAGAAATACCTAGGTGCCAACAGACACAGATAGGTGTACTTTTTTTTTCCTCTCTTAGGTGTAGTTAAGAAAGTAAATATTTTTTGAAATTATTTTAATGTACCTTACACTATAGTTTGGGGAAATAGGACAGAACATAATTTTTAGTGTTTTCCCTTTTTTCCCCCCTATATTGTGTTGTATATTTAAAGCACTATGGGTTTAATCTAAGAACTCAGAATTTGTCTGGGATTTTCTGGAGTACCTGAGGGCACCTTTTCCCCTGTGTTTTAGACCTCAAGGAAGCCATCTGTGTCCTTAAGGACCTAAAGAACTCTGACAGCCTGACTTCAGGTGGAGGAGCACATTGACTTTCAGCTGAAGAAGTGTCTGGAAGTTAGTGCTTTAAAAAATGTTGTTAGAGAGGTCCCCCAAGAACTGTTGGCTTTCAGTTTAGTCTGAAATCTGTTTTCATGAGTTTGTTTGGCAGTATAATAGGCCTTGCTTGTAGTAATAGTTAAAACACGAATACATTGCTCTACCAGCGAGTTGTTCTTTCGCTGTCACTTCTGCATTTATATAAGCACAGTAATTCATTGCTTTGATGTGTGCACAGAACCAAGTCCCATATTACTGGGAATTAGTTTAAATTGTATGAAAACTGTGCTTCTGTAAGCAATACTCACACAGAGAAGCTAATACACATATTTACATTAAAACATGTATTTTGTGCCAGAGAAACACACAGCTATTAAACAGTGAATCATACAATTTGGGGTGGGAGGGGGGGAATTAAGTAGGCGGTAGAATGCTACTCTGAAGTGCAGTGTTGCAAGTTTACGTTATAGTGGCAGTATCCAGTATTTTTAATTCTTTTAATTACTGAAATCTCTAGAGTACATAATGGTGTGGAATATACACATGTATCTGTAATAAACAACATGTATCTTGAAGAAATGGATTGAGTTTTGGCAACAATGTGATAGGGAGATCAAAGAGCTAGCTGGCATTAAAATGATTTAGATACATTTGTCATAGGCAGCTGTTATGCTAATCTCATTTATGCAGTTGTCAGCTGATAGGTTCTGATGAGCCAGCTTAGTGGGAAAATCATTAGTAGATCCCTATTGTGATAAATGTTATTTATTACTGTCAAATGGTATTAATGTTTGATTCAAAGATGGGAAATGGGCATCATCTACATGAAGTTCATCCATTCATGGTCAACGATGACAAAGGGAACCGTTGAATTCCAGCCAAAGGAACTTCATTTCTGTAAGAAAAACGAATAATGGATTTAATTTGCATATGTTTTAAAAGGGTAATGAAGTAATATGATGTTTATCTTGGTTGAAGAGTGGTAATTTTTGCTGGCATGTCTCCAGCAACATTTGAGTCATTGTGTGGCATTTGCTGTTCAGTTGTTGGTTGTGGAAGGGGCTTTTCAAAGCAGCAGGTGCATAAGGGGGGAGAAAAGTAACATGATTTATTCATTAGGCCAAAAAATGAGCAATCGCTGTCTTTGCCCTTACCCTCCAGAAATATATTTGCAACTATCTTCCTTGATTTTTCTTCTGCTACATGAATGTCTCTTTTCTCTTCCTGTCTGTGGCATTGCCTCCTGAATTACACATAGATCCACATAGCTTTCCACTCCATCTTTGTTGTCATTTGACTTTTTTACACTTCACCTACATAGGTAAATGCAAAGAGACAGTAGCATCCCATTCTGAACTCTCGGATAGAAGTTGGGAGATTGTCAAATATGGCTGTGAAATGAAGTATTTTTCATGTTTACTTTTTTAAAAGAAAATAACCCAAAGTTTTGGCAAATTAGCTGTGCAGCTGGGTTTTTAAGTTGTTGAAAAGTGATCCCTCTGCTTGTGAATTTACATGGAGATATCCCTCTTTCTCCTCTCTATTCCAGTACAGCTGCAGTGCTGTAATCTATTTCTATTTTTTTAAGTTCAATAAAAAACCCATCCAAAAAAACCCTCAAAAAAACCCACACAAAATCCCAGCCAAAACCTAATTATGATGCAACCAGTCATACAATGGCTAATTTTAATTACTGATTACCAAACAGGCATCAGAACACTTAAACAGTATTGCAGTCTATATGCTTCTACTAGTGTTTTTATTATTTATACACATGCAAATTAAATGAGTACTCTGTAAGTTTAAAATAATTTTGTAAAGTAAATAAATAATAAAGTGACAATAGTAATCTAGGGAGGAACTGACCAAAAAAGTACTGTAGTTAACTGTAAGAAAATTAAAATCTTGCAACTCTTTCTGCTGGTTCTGTCCTGAGCCTCTCATTAATAGCCTTAATACTTCAGTAGTAAGAAGTTCCTGATAATCAAGGCAGTGTTGGTCCTTTTTAGAGAGGCTGAATTCACATTGATTTTTAGCAAGAAATGAGTGCATCTCGTTTTATCTAGACATTCTCAAATTCCTATGGAAAAAAATATTTTCAGTTGCCAGTATTGGTGTTGGAGCATAGGTGGAGACACGTGCTTTATACAATTCTGTAAAATAAACTTAGTAATTTATGTCTTGCAAATAAACAGGTAGCAGTTAATGCTCCATAAAACATGTAGACAAGGTACTACAGGGGGTGTTGTGCATGTCTTGACTTGAAAGAATTTGGATGATGTTTTAGTGATGCCTGTGGTCCATATCAACAAAGTTCCTGGGCAGTTTTCACCGTTAGCTCTAAAAAGGCACTGGCATTATTAATTTTTCAGATTATTAAAAAATGTTGTACCATTCAGAGATCTGCAAAGAAAGCTTGCAATGCAGTGCTGCAAATAAACAGTCTTGTAACTGCTGCTGCTCTGCTGCTGCTTTGAGCTTTTCTGACCAGTCTCATCCCCATCTTTGAACTCTCTCTTACGAGTCTGCTCTCAGCATCACACTCATCTATCTGAGGCAGAAGTCTTTCATGATGGCAACTGGAGTCTGCTGTCCAGAACATGAGATTGTGCGTACCCGATGGGTTACTGTGCTACCAGATGGCATGGAACAGGCTGGTTTTGTGTCTTCTCTGGGTGGATATAGCAGCAGATGTTTGCTCTACTTAGAGTCTCTCCAGAAGGTGAGTTTGCAGAGTAGTGTAGACATAGCTGCTGACTATTTGAGACCATTTGCCCAAGTGTTAAGTCTTTCAGACCACGTAAGCGAGACTTACCAAAGATCCACAGGCTGCCAAATCATGAATCTTGACTTGCTCTGAATTACCCCACCACTGCTGCCTCCTGATCCACATTGACTGCTCTCCTGGTCTTAGTACTGTAAGAGAATCTGTTCCATCTTCAGGGTGATTTTTAGACCAAAAATATGTTTCAATAAATATGTATAAGCTGTTTTTGCAAACAGCTGCATCTTTTGGAGGCTTGTTCCAGCTAGCCCTCCAAGTTGTCTGAGTTTGGATTTGAGTCCGTTTCATTTGCTGTCTCCCCCCACGTATGCACTGAGATAAGTGGTTACCTTGGTTACTCCTGGCAGAAATTACAGTGGACCACAATCCGCTATTTGGGTCCCATTTAGTACAGTACATTGAATATGGGACCTTGGGTCTTATCTGTTTCCTAATTAATTATTGGCACTTCTCAGGCTTTTTTTTTTGTCCCCTTCCCAGCTGTGTACATACTAGTTGAGTTAAGATGAATTTAAAAATCTTGCTGTGGGAGAGCACATACATCTTTAGCTTACTTGGATAGTCCTCCGAGGCTGTTCCTTGAGGTAGATAGATTTGTCTCAATCTGTCTTTGCATTGAGATGTGCTGGGCTTGCTCCATTTGTTGTGATAAGAGTTGCTTTGTAGGTCATAGGAGATAAACGTAGATCTTGTTGAGAGATTTGCTTGTCAAGCTGTGTGATATATTCCATGACTACTAACTTCTGGAGAGTGTGGGATTGTTATGACATGTATAATATACTGTAGGATTCATTCTGAAACTGCTGAAATTCATCACTTGCACACACTGGCATATTGAATCACTAGTTTATCAAGGATGCTGAAAGTAGCTAAAATTGCTTCTAACTTACTAATGGCTAGTTGGCTAGTTAACTCTGACATCAGGATTATCTCTGGAAATGGTGCAAAAGAGTAAAGGGCTGTGTTTCCATGTTTGGTGTTTTTTTTTCTTTTCTCTTTTTAATCTCTCAGAAGCTATTTGCTCTGCTGTGGTAGTACTGGGGTCAATACTGTCTTTTTTGAGGGGGTAAGTTTGTTACTTCTGCAGCACCATTTTGGTAAGGCAGGTCACTTTCCTTTTGGCAGACTCTTTTTGTAATTCTTGCAATTAGTGAATTCTAGGTAAAACTGGAATTTCTGTTAAGAGGTGACCGTCTTGTAACTGTAATATGGAACGGATTTGTGCTCGTTGCCTCTGCTGTAGAGGATGAAACAGTATCTTGTAATGTCATTCTTAAGATGATAAACTATATTGTTCCTCCCTAAAAAGAAAAAAAAAATCACTTGCTGTAGCTAAGAATCTTCATATGTGAGGTGATAAAACTTTCCTTGGTTGTGTGCAGTTTGTTCAAGGAAGTGTGACATAAGAGTTATCTGTAGAAGAACTTGTGGATGACTTAAGGAGGGAAAGGAAACAGCTGTGCTATCAGGGACTTGCTGGTTTGACATTCAGAGAGAAGTCTCTTAAAGAAATTGGAGGAAAACAATCTGTAGGATCAGCCAATAACAATAAGAGGACAGGGAAAAAAGGAGATGCTACTGAGGTTTCTGGAGAAATGAACTCTCTCATTCAGTCCGCATCCAGCCTTGTGGTCCAAGGCTGGTGAAGTGGGATGAAGGAAGGTGTTATCTCTCAGCAGCCTGATGCTGCACCTAAGGAGGGCAGCTCCTTTTCCAGTCTTTCACTGTCAGCAACTCTCCCCATCTGTCATGGTACAGGGAAAAGGTGAGTGAGTTACTGAGAAGCTATTAACCATGATGGAGAGAGGAACAACAAGAGAGCCAGAGCAACGGTTAAAGGGAGGAACTTAAAGGCAGATGTTAGGGTGGTTTTGGTTTTTTTTTAAAGGCCTTAAATATGAAGGTAACTTTGTCCATTTATAAATAAAGCAGATAATGAATACTTTGATATTAATGATTAAAAATATGCGATGACATATCCAGGCAGAGAGCCAGGGAAATGGCTTATTCACTGAAGGATCTGCTGCAATTGAATGAAAAGTTTTTTACTGTCTTGCAGGAACTGTAAGTAAACAGCAAGGAAGAGTGAAAATATGAAAATAACATCTGTGTTAAAACTGCAAAGGTTTGTAGGGCAAGTACTGTATTTTTTGGAAACATTCTTTTTGTACTTTATTTGGCATATCATGATGTGTTTCAGCACAGCTTTCATAAAGTCATCAGCTGACATCTACTTTCTGATCAAAAACCAGTGAATTAGTTTTTGACAAGTCTGGTCTGTATCACACTACTCTGCTCTAGTTTCTTAGGCTTGTGTGCCTGTAAGTAAACATTTGTATAAAATTATTTGCAATCAATAGTGATGCTATCTCCCTGCAGACACAGCAGGCAACATTTTTATAAGGACAAATCATATGCTACTTAAATGCTGAATTTCCAAAGCTTTGCACCTTATGAAGTCATTTATGTGAATACAAAGGGAGTAGAAATTGCTCTAGTCTGTAAGGAAGTTGTCTTTTAATTCCTGTTTTAGGTGTGTGTGAAATATGGTAATGGCCATTCTAAAGACCGTAAATGCACAGGAAATGCATTCTTTCGAAAGACCTCATCCATTCCACTAACTAGAGCCCTGACACTCTGCCAATTTAAATTATTTTCTTACAAAGCCAGCTGTAATGATATTATACTATGATTCTGTTTATCGGATACATAATATTTACAAGTCTCACTTGGAAATCCTAACTTGGTACAGAAAAGAAGGCATCGCAGGAAGCAACTTGTTAAATAAATTGGTAATTGTGCAAGATGTATTACAGAACTGCAATATAAATGAGAATCAATGTTAGTGGAATAGTCTTCCTTCTGAGTACAACTAAATAGCTTATTTAGGGAATAGAATTGTTCTCTGAAGTGAATAATACCATTTAGCATGTTCAGCTTACTGCTGCTGTACAATTTTTAAATATCAAGTATTTCTAGGTGTTCTATGAGGCCATTGGCTTGGTTTCCTTCTGTTTAGTTTGAGTTTTGGAAATAATTAAAATTGTTACTGTCCTGTTCCAGTAAGGCATCTTCTCTCTCTAAGCAGGTCCCCTATGTAGGTAGTCTGAATACCTTTTCAGTTTCCCAGTAACTCTGGTCAATTGATCCTGTTTTTAAAGAAGTTTCTGCATCTCTTCTAACATACTGATAACCACATGTGTGGATGTCCACACACACCCAGAAATTCCAAATGCATATGCCAGTCTTGGCTAACGTCTTGATTTAAGAGGGCATAAACTACAGGTTTATACCCTAAAGCTTTCATGATCTGACTAGGAAATACAACAAATGATACAAGTTACCACTGAGACTGTATTAGAGCTAATGAGAGCCAGTCATATTTGGATATTTAATGCAGATGATGGGACCACAGCCTGTTATATGTGCAGGTGGTTGTCAAATCAGGTGAACTCACCTCTCCCAATTCACTTTGGCTGCTTGGTAGCTAGTGTGGTATTTAAATTATTTCACTGTATTTTTTTTTATTGGGATTCCAATTGGTAGTAGTTAATAAAGAGTCACTTTAAGGAGCCTGAAATTACATTACATTACAATTGACACTTCTAGGATTAATTTTACAATTTGTGATTTTAATTTTGGTGAAAATGTATTTTAAATTATCTCTTGTCAGATTCTCAAATTAAACATAATGAATGTTGATAATATTCTAATAATATTAAGCTGGTTTTGGTAGTTATTAAGGCTGGTATGAAAAGACTGTTCAGGCTATGAAAATAGTAGATTTTAAAAAAATTAGCAGCATTGCAGCAGAAATCATATATTGTTTTATAAATCTGGTCACTTAACACAGTCATGCCATGCAGTAATTCTGAATATATTGCATATGTTGAGAATATGCATGAACAACTGAGGGTCAGTCTGTTTTCCTCCAATGTTGGGAAGAATCTTTGCTGCTTTCCAAGAAGAGTTCAGTCAGACCTGGCTGAAAGAACCAAGGGTATCTTGGGAAGAAATCCAGCAAGCTGAAGGAATGAGTGGTGGCCTGGCATTTTCTGTAATTCTTGTGGAATAATGTATGATTTCAAAGGATGTGCTGTGACAAGGTGTGACATCTGACTGCAACTTCAATAACTCACTAATAGGGCTTTGTTCATGGAGTACCTATGACATTAGTGTAAGCTTGGGCAAACATGCAGTAGGGGTAGGTAAGTTAGTAATTCTAATATCTCAATTTTTTTTATTATTTTTTTTTCTTCTGGGTAGCTGTGATGCTGACTATCTGCCAGGTCACCCATACAGCATGATGTGAGATCACTTTTGATACAGCAGTACTGCTGCATGACATCCAGCACTTCTGACCATCTCTTGATATAGTCATTCTGATACTGCTCCTCATCGTGATACTTACATTTCTCTCTCCACTTTATGTACTGAGTAAATAGATTTATGGAGGCAAATAGCTTTCCTAAATTCCTTTCAAGTCACTATACTTCCTGCACTTGAGGTGGATGTGTTCTTTCCTTTTTTTTTCCTTGATATTCTGTATATTTCTAAAAGATTTTAATCTCCTAGGATCTCTTTTTCCAAAGAATACTAGCTGTTTGCTCCCTTGTGAACTAAATTTTTAGAGTTTCTGTAACATTCTGAGTGCCCTTTTAATATTTTCATTCCCTTATAAAATTCTTATACTGAAGGGACAAGAACTATGGCTGCATTCCAAATGTGGCTTCAAGTCCCCTATGTAGTATTTGATTCATTCCAAGTCTTTCTTTTGTTTACTGTATCTAACCTACAATTTCTCTCGCCTTATTAATTTAAATACTCCTAATCCTTGTGCAGATGGTTTTAAAGTTCTTTCCAGTACCAGGACCATATTCAACTCCTGTTAAATGCTTTGTGGCATATGGCCATTGATGGAGCACTACTTCTGATTTTTTTTTTCTGTCATCTCATAACCTTACCTTTCTCTACAATGAATTGCAGATGCCAATGAAACCACTAAGAGTATCAGCCTGTGATCCTAGTCTATTTGTCATTCAGGATTTTATTGCCATTCTCTTTTTGTCTTTATAAGCTCTATTCTCTGGTTTTGTTTCATCAGCAAATTTCTTCACCTTCATACATATTTCATGTCCTAGGTCAGTGATATATAAAATGAACAAAAATGGGCCTAATACTGATTCTTACAACATTCCACTAATCCCTCTCTCCCAAACTGCTCTGTCTCATAAACAGCTTCTGTCTGTGACATTTAAGCCAGTTCCCTATCCGCATATGTGGCTCACCCCAATACCATACTTAATGACTTTGGACCAAATGCTCTTTGCAATTGTGTGGTGCAGAGGGAAATAAAAGACTGAAAGAAGGGCAGAAAGGGAATGGAGGAGGAAACAGAGACTTAGTGACCTTTCTAAAATCCATGCAAGTTAAATTCCTTCTGTTGTCTCTCCTCAATTAAAATTTAGGGTTTTTTCAGGTGGTTCTTCCACTTCTGTTTTTACTCTTGAAGGTAAACTCTCAACTTGTTGGCTCAAGACTACAATTCAGTTACTTGTTCAGACATATTTTGATTTTATGATTTTTGGTTAGTATTTTATTTGTACTTCTTAAACAATCTATTCTGGAAACATTTAAGTTAGCCCTGGTTAGTATGGCAAGAAAAGAAGGAAGTTGGATATTTCTGAATTTAAGTTGAAAAGGGCACAGGGTGCAGTAGCAGTGGTTCCCATGTTACAACTGGATCTAATCTAACCAATGAAAAGTTCTGTGAAAGTTCTTTCTACCCTTCTAGGTTAATTTGTTGTGTTGTTTTATGTGATTTTTCTCTTTTCAGAGTTCTTCCACTTGTTTCTGGTTGTCTCAAGACCTCTGGCCTACCTTCTTGTTGTCTGGAAGTCATACATGTCCGCCAGCTCCTTTGTGGACCTCCTTTATGGACTATGATCGAAGAATTCACTTGAGGTTTTTAGCAATATATAATAATTATTTTAATATTTTTTTCTTTGTATTCACATAAATGACTTCATAAGGTGCAAAGTTTTGGAAATTCAGCGTTTAAGTATAATATGATTTGTCCTTATAAAAATGCTGCCTGCTGTGTCTGCAGGGAGCAAGCATCACTATTGATTGCAAATAATTTTATACAAATGTGGTAGTTCCAATTCCTGTGTTGATCTCTTGGCTTTCACGTGCAGTAACTGGATGACATGTTGTTCTTAGTATTAACTATTTACACTATAGGCTTTTCAACTGTTTTTCTTATAAAGTGTGTGTTTTTCTTCCTCTGAGAACTTTTTTCTCCATATTGTCCATTTTGTTCAGTGCTATATTGGATTATATTTCATCCAGCCTTGTTTGCATTCTTTCAGAGTTTGTTCTCCTGTAACTTTCTTCATTAGATTTTTGTCTCATATGGTTCATACTGCTTAGCTCCTCACTGTATACAGCTCCTTTCCAGATTCCTCCAATTAAATATAGTCAATTAAAATATAATCCCATTAAGTTTATTAGAATGATGGTTAGGAAATTGTAGCATATTTTTTAGATTTTTTTTAATGGGTTCTTGGAGAAAAATAACCAAACCAAAACAAAAAACCACACAAAAAACCCAAACACCAAAACCAACAACCACAGAAGCAAATCTTCCCCAATGCAGTTCTTAAGAAAAAGGGTCTTGCCGAGTGTGTACATGTCTTTGAACTAGATTGCTGTGTACGAGGTGCAGTGCAAAGGCAGTTTCAGGCTTCGGCATGGACTGAAACACAGCAGCCTTCCCAGAACCCTTTCTGCTTGCTCGGGAGTTAGCTGGTACTGACTCACTGCCTGAAACGTCCGTCTCTACTCTTGCTTGGACGTGTAGAGCGCTGCAATCAGCTTTTCCTAATTTCAGGGTAAGTGCTCATTTCTGGAGTAGTTTAGGACAGGTGACACTAAAGTGAGGCTCCTGTGGAGCCTTCGCACAGTGGGCACGAGCAGAAGTCCCTCCTCTGGGGAGAGCTGGCTTGCAGCTGGTTGGGTTTGGCTCTCACAGTGTGTTGGGCCTGATCCTAGCTGCTGTCAGCAGGATGCTGCTGGTGAAAGGGCCTTCAGAAGCTGAGCTCTGCCGTTCCCCAAGTACTGTGTTCCCAACTCATTTGAGTATTAAGGACGTAAAATATTTGTGCTAACCTTTCCTTCACTGAGCAGCAACATTGCTGTTGTAGAGGTTTCTTAATGGCTAAATATTCAGAGTCTCAAGCTGCTTTTATTTGTCCAAAACTTCCAGTAAATTTTAGATTTTGGATTATGAAACAACCATTCAGATTATTGGCCAATAAGTAACAATACACGTAGATGTAGTCATAAGATGTGCTTTTGCTGAAGTGCTCTACAACCCAACCTGTCCGGCAAGGAACAAGTTTCTAACCCACCCACAACAACGACATGGTTTGACACTGGACAGACCCTTACCTGTGGTGTGGGGCTGTGAGAGCCCTACGTCTGCTGCAGGCTCAGAGGGCTGTTCTCACCGGCTTGCCGTCAGGGGTACTAAGTACTTACTTGAAGTTATATTTTAAGAATGTAAGTGTGCAGTCTGTTTTTCACACGTTGATCTTCTCCAGCTGGGGACATTCAGAGAAGGAAAGCAGTTACTGCTTCACAGGAGAAAGACACTATCAATTTGTGGAAATTTCTCCTCACAACATCCTGCTGTCACCATTTCCCTTCTGTGTTCGTAGTCCCCAAGCAGCACCATGCTTGCAGGCATGAGAACAGAGCACCAATGTCAACTTTTCACGTGTTCTGAATGTGTAATTTCATCCCTCATCCCCAAAAGGTGTTTTCTTATGAGAAAGGAATCATGCTTTTTTTTCTGAAAAAAGGGTCATTTTCTGCCAGGGACAGACTGAAGCTGAACACTTCAGATAAAAAGCTATTCCTTGCTGGAATAATCAACTTCATTTTAATTAAAACTGATGTAGTGCTTGTGAATGCTGCTGGGATTATGGTACTAGAAGAAAATGAAGTTTGCTGAGTAATAAACTTATGTAAGAAGATAGATGCTATTCTTTAACTCTGTTCCAAACAAAGAACCAAATTAACTGTCCAGTACATGTTAAAGGTAACGGAGAGGAGATAGTTTATCAGCTTATAGAAATAACCAGTTTGCTTTCCATCAAATATTCTCTGAGGGGAATTAATAGCCGCCTTTCAAGAAACTGGTTGGAAAAATGTAAGCTGTGCTTCAGGAGTTATTATTTCAGTTTTCTGTGGTGGCAGTTGAACTGTAAATCAGTGTGCAAAAGTGCGTGCAGGCATCTGAAGACATGGCTTATTTTGTTGTATGGGGGTAAGATATTGACTTTGTGTTCTGCAGCTTGGATATATCTATCTTTCTATATGTACAGCATAAATATTAGAGCTAGAGTGGTTGAAAGTTTTTTGAATATCAAGTGTAGGCAAGGAATTTTTTCTTGGCTTTTCACCAATTTTCTCTAAGATAGAAATATTCTGTGTCTGCCAGTTCATTTTAATGAGGTTTTGCTGCAATTGCAAGTGAAATCTTGTATCACAAAAATATGATTTATGCGTGACAGTGGAGTGTGAGCTGCAGATCAAACAGTAAATATTCTACCTGCAGCTGGGATGCGTTTTGTGTTTATGGTATTATCTTTTTATTTATTTGTGTTCCAATATGATCCCCATGCTATGTTTTCTGAGCATTGGGTTTAATTTCTGATGTTAATGTAGATTTTTCAGGGTGACTTTTAGTTAAAAATCTCTTTCAGCTTCAGTTTGCCAGTTTTTAAATTTAGATAATATTTCCATGTGTTAGAGAGTGTCATGAGTGCGAAGTTCATATTTGTCAGTGTTACAGCAGAAATAAGTGACAGGGAGCAAATACCAAAGTTACTCAGAGCGAGCTTTGGAAACACAGGATAAAAAGCAATGAGAGCAGTTGCTATTGTCATTTACATTTTATTGTAGCAATGAAATTTGAAATTAAAAAGAAACTGGAACATGCAAAGAAAAAGCATAATTTGTATACATTATGGTGGTTGGCTGATGTTTCTATGAATGCTTGTAGAATTTGAATTGTCTCCTGCTGCCACTAGGAAGTTCTAAATAGGAAACAGTTCACGATGGCAGTAGCCATAAATAAGTTTTACTTCTCTTTATATTGTAATCAGGAAATAACCACATATTAAAATGCCAAGGCTGAATACTGGAGTGGCAAGATTTCCTTTAAACTTCAAAGGAAAGGTTCTAATACCATGGGATGCATTTTAGTTTGTACTTTGCAGATCATGTCATGCTTCATAATTTAGTTTGCTATTGAAGGATGTTTTGCTTTAGACAGTAGCTGTACCTAAGCATGTTGCTGTCCCTCCAATTGTAAAGGAAAATTGTGGGTTTCTGGGGGGGAAAAAAAAAAACACAACAAACCCAACCTTCTCATACTTACCACTGAGGCTTTTCCCCCCTAAGTTAGAATGCTGGGTATGGTTTCTCTTAAGTGATTTGTGACTTTTAGTTTTTTATCAGAAGCGGTCATTCTGGTGATGAAGATATTCAGAGCTTCAGTGAAGGCAACTCTGAGACTTTTTCAGGTTTGCCTGGTGACTGGAAACCAGCACTCAATTGTAACAGTTTCCCCAGCCACAGCCAGATGTGTTACGTGTTCTTAAGTTGTTGTCTTGGTGTCAGGACCACCAC
>NW_010099538.1:0-849 GCF_000699245.1 Pterocles gutturalis | reverse complement strand
AGGGCGGTCCCGCTGGCAGCTCGCCAGCAGGACAGGCAGCCACGCAGGCACAGACCCAGGCACCGACTACGGTCAGGTTGTCTTGCCCGCACTACGACTAAGCGGCTTTGCTCTGTCCTTAGAAACAAGGGGCAAGCCTGGACTCCCCGTCCGCTTGCGGCCTCAGAGGGGACCCCCCTGTTACTGCACTCTTGCCTCTTTGTTCCTCACAATGTCTGTTCTTTCTTCTCGCTCACTCTTGCCTCGCCTTTTCACGCACCACCTCTTCTCTCTTCTCTTACAGCTGCTGGCAAGCAAGGAGGGTTCAGTTATGCCCAAGATCATTAAATCTTATCATTTGTTCTTTGGTAGAGACGGACTGTTGTAACAATAATGTCTTAACTAGATAGAAGTACAACATTACATTACGTGACCCTTCTTCATGTTTTTTATGTTTGTTTTTTTTTTTTTTTTAACTTTTTCCTTTCTCCAGCACCATTCCCCATTTTCCCAGCTCAGCTACATATTCTACTTTTTTATCCAGCAGGTTTTCTCACCCACCCCCACAAGCCAAAAAAGGGACAAAAAATATTTTGTCATCTCACCTCAGTTCAGAAGAGCATTTTGTCTTTCTGGTGTTCACCATGTGGGGCTGGCGATCGTTTTCCTTTCTCGGGGTAGCTCTCCCCTCAGCACGCTGATGTGGCAGCTTCTGATGGAACCCATCAGACACTTCTGCACAGGAGCTCTCGTGCCCCTCAGCTGGGGCGAGCTCGTTAGGGGGCGCCAGCCGCAGCCCGCCCGCCCGCCAGACAATGGTGGAGCAAAACGCCTCAGGCAAGGTGCCCGCCTTTTGTCCCGTCGGCCCCG
>NW_010099537.1:8532-16541 GCF_000699245.1 Pterocles gutturalis | reverse complement strand
GGCTGGAGGGTGTTGGCTTCCACCCAGGGTCAAACTACAACAACGGGGCAGCTGTAGAAAGGACCCCACCTCTCCGGTGGGTCGTGCTGCTGCAGGCAGAAGTCCTCCTGGAGCCAGCACAGCAAGAGCTGAGCTGAAAGGAGGAAAAACAATGAGGAAGGCTGCCTGGCACACCTCTGACCCATCGCCATCCGGTACAACCCAGATTGACAATCCCCTCCAGCCACATTTGTCTTTCGGGTCAGGTACGGTTGGGGTCAAGTTTGGTTTTCCAGTGGGTGCAGAAGAGTCAGAAGGGCTGGTTGAACTCTGCTTTTGATACAGATTTTCGAGGTCATTGCCTCCCTCAGAAAGCTGCTCTGCTGACCCAAGAGCTGGGGTTTGCTACAGCGTCCTGTTAGCTCCAGCTGACGTGATGGATCGTGCTGCCTTCCAACTCCAGTTTGCATTTGTGTAAATGCAAGGATTACAAAATCCCATTGATATGATTAATCACCCAGCGTAGCCAAACCACCTCCATCTAACCTCCAACTCCCCAAAGCCTGATGCAAAATATGTTTTCACAAACTATAAATCACTAAACTTTGCTTAATAAAAACCGCTGTTACTGAAGCATAATATTAAAAGGTTCTCCAAGATGGAATAGTGGCTTTGGCAGCTGGCTGCAACAGATCACATCATTTTCAGTACGGCTAGCACGTATTTAATCAGAAACAAACACATACGGCTGTAACGGACCGACGACCGCATCTCCTGCCATCCCAAACACATCAGAACATTCTGCAGTTGTACGCTGGTCATGCGATTGCCAGCCTGTGCCTCAGTTCCCCACGCCTCTCACGTGGCCCGTGGGCTTTGCAGCAGCTGCAGTTTATTACCGCTGTCCCTTGGGGATAAAATTCACCATGTAAAACGTCAAGCGGGATTGTATTTTAATTTAGGAAAGGCCACAATTCAGAACCCTGGGTTTGTTGCTCTTGGTTTTTTTTTCCTTCTTTGCTAAGGGATCAAATTTTATTGGTGAAAAATTTAATTTTGCAAAGCAACGTGATCTTAGACAAAACTCTCCAGACATGAGGAAATAAAAGCCGAACAGCCAAGCGATACAAGAAGAGAAGATTTCTGCTCCTAAATGTCTTCAATATGAGAATGCCGCAGGTCTGCTGGCAACATCTTTCTTGCCTCTGCAAACGTTCCAGTGGGATGTTTCCAGGTGTTACTGCTGGGTATTTTAAAAACCTGTTTGGCCACTAGCCAGGATTCAAGCTGCCTAAAGCCAACTTTTCGGCAAGAAGTATGCTCCAAAACCCGGTGACCATCTCCTCCAGCCCATGGCGCTCCCGTGACAGCCACCATGACCCCGGGCAGCCCTGCGTGGAGCAGCGATTCGGGCAGATGGGGCACGCTAACCTCCCTGGCTCACACAAAGCAACTTGTGCTTTTAGAATTAAGACAGTTCATACTCTCTCCTTTTCCCAGTTTGTTTCAGCCTAAAATAGCTGCAGACCAGCTGCCAGCCAGTGGTCTGAACCCAGAGCTACTCTGGTCTATTTGAGGACCTCTGCTCCAAAGATCTTGCTTCTACTGAACTGCAACAGTAACCTCAGCAATTCACTGTAAAAAACTAAAAACAACAAAACCCAGCCCAAACCACCAGCAATCTAACAGTTCCTCAAGGTCCACCTTCTTCTTTGCCCAGCAGCTGCAGCTCCAGCGCAGGAGGCACCATCCCCACGGGTGGAGGTCTCCAAGCCCAAGACCCATATGTTGGGAACAGCCCAGGTACGGCCGCCAACGCCCTGGGGAAGTGGATGGACTGAGCTTTGCGTCTCTTCTAGTCCTGTTTTCTATGGATTCATATTAATTTTATGAAAAGCAAAACTATAGTGGGCTCCTGCAACTGAAGCAAACACTGGTTTCCAGTTCGGTGGTTTGAAGTGGTTTACTGCCAACAGTTTCCAGCTGCTCTCCCCATCGCTTCCCGTGGCCGCTCCTTCCCATCCCACAGCACCTCCCCGTCCGAGTTATGCCAACGCGCTTGGTTTGGTGGCTGTACCATGAACTGACCCAAATTACAGATATCCTCTTTCTCCTCTTCCCTTCACCCCTTTACAGTCCAGACCAACCCACTGGTCTAGCGCAACCTCACGTTGTCCTCTGACCTTCTGGCCTCCTTGCCCTGCCAACAGGCAACGGTTTTAACAGCTGAGTCATCGCAAGGGATCGCTCTCTGGCTGCTCCACCAGCTTCTTCAAAGGTCCCCGCCACCGACCAGGCAGTAGAAGGTCAAAATAGGAGTTTTAAATGAGGTTGTAGTGGTACATGCGTGCCCCTTTCTGCTGGTCCACGACCATTCAGACCCTTTAACAAAGCTCCCTGCTCCGGCTTTGGCTGGGATCAACATGCTCTGTTCCTCGGAAGGGAGGAGAGCTGAAGAAGAAAGTTCAGCTGCAGGGACACAAGCCACTCACCCCATGGGTCACAGCGTGTGCCCTGACCCCGTATTTATGCGCCCAGATGCAGCCAGCGACAGGAGCATCATCTGGCCACTGACTCACAGCAGGGAATGGCTGGTGCCCCACGGACGACTGAAAGCTCCCAATCCAGATATGGACATTTCCAGAGGAGAGCTCGAAAAACCAGCGAACAAACAGAACTCAGAAGGATTTCTTACCGACAGCCATCTAAAGAACGTGACACTTGAGAAACAACCAGGGATAAACAAATCAGTGTGCTGAACGACACAGACCAAGGTCAACTGCCTTAAAGTTCAAGTTTCAGAATCCCACTTTTTTTGTTGGATCACAGGAGGGGAGGTAATCACTCCTGCAAACGCTGCGTAACTGGTCGGCAATTCAGAAATTAGAAAATGTCATGAGGCAACTTATTTGACCCCTTTTCAATTTACGCAGCATCACTTTGCTCACAACTAGAACGAGTGCAAGCCCCTAAATGGAAACCCAAGAAGATAAAGTTTCCTGGAGAAACATTTTCATAACGCTCTTTATTCTCCAGCGCGTTTGCGGCAGCAGCACAGCAAGCCCAATGATTCACGCAGCTCTGCCTAATGTGAGAAGAAACCTATTACCATCAATATCCAAACCAGGATAAAACGTGTTGCAGAAGCACTCAGGGAGTGAAAACTGACCCTCAGACACATTTATATTCCAAGCTCTGTAATGTGATGGGGCATTTCTACCAACCTCTCCCACTGCTGGACATCCCTCACTGATTAAAAGCAGTCTGCCTTGGTCACACCACCAGATCTTTAGGATTTGATACCGTTATTTATACATTAACATCCAAACCACGCTGGTTTTATTTGCATGCTGAGCACCTGCAGCTCAGACGGTTAACATTTACACGCATTAGCTTTATTTTTTTTTTTTCTTTAAGATTTGCTTTGGATTCCAGACGTACGTGTCCACATCGAAAATCGCACCCAGATGAGAAGTGTTCGCTGCCATGGTGATCGCCGCTTCCAGCAGCCACGGGCTCGATGTGGAGCCTGGCTAATGGAGACGGCAATTTGGAAACCGTTGCTTTTTACGCTCAAGGATTACTATCAAGTGTCTTGGTGAAAACATACAGCCCGTACAAGGCGATGCTCCCGCATCTCATATTCCACTTAGCGCGGCTCCTTCAGACACTCCAGTGAAAGGCAGAATAAAATCAATCAGTGCAGACCACTGAGAATACTTAAACTTTATTGCTGAGCCCTTACTGACAAAAATTTGTCTGGAAAGCTCGAGTGAGAAGCGCTGAAGGTGGTTTAATGAGGGAGTGATCTCACATCAGAGGAAAAAGCCTTGTAGTGAAATCGTGAATGCGGCCAGAAACACAAAAATGATGGAAAGTCTCTCAAGAGGCGAGTACCAGCCATGGAGTGATGGCAGCAGAGAGATGCGGCCGCTGCGGAGCCAGCAGCACACGCGCTGACGGGGGCTCTGAGGTCTGGTGGGCTTTTTAACAGCAAAAAACTATCGGATGCCAAGACAAGAAAGGGATGTCTGCAACAGAAAGGAAGAGTTGGGAAACAACGGAAAAGCTGCAACTACAACCCATGGAGTAAGGTGGGAGCGTGCATTCTCCTTGGCTTTCATCTTCCTGTCCAACCGACATCCCACGGAAAAACACAAGGGGTGTGAGATACGCAACGAACAGAGGGATGAGCCGAAGCACAACCTGCAGGGGATCTTCTATAAAAAACCCCCAAAACAAAGCTGGCTCAGCATAAATAAGATTTAAAAAAAAAAAAAAAGAAAATTCAGTCCTTGCTCTCACCCTCACCCTTTGAATTCTGCGGCTTCTTTACTTTCATACCACGAGCTGCCTGTTACATCCTGGGAACTCACTATGAAACTCAATATTTTTTTGAGGAAGAGAAACCTCAAGCTAAACCAGTATGGTGCAAAACTTGTGATGAAAAGGTGCCCACTGCCACAAAACCAGAAGCTTTTTCCAAATAACAGGATGGCCTGCCTTGATTTCAAAGGGATCTGAGCTTCCACTTTCTAGCACCATCCTCATTACAGCAATTGAAAAGGTGGAGTGAGCAACGTTCACCCTGTGTGAGTGAACAGGACTTGGCTGTCTCTGTAGGGGTGACTATAGCATCCCAGACTGGTTTGGGGTGGAAGGGACCTTAAAGCCCATCCAGTCCCACCCCCTGCCATGGGCAGGGACACCTCCCACTAGCCCAGGTTGCCCAAAGCCTCATCCAGCCTGGCCTTGAGCCCCTCCAATATAATTCTGGGCTCTTCTGTAGTGACCCAAGAAATGAAGTATTTTTGCTCACGGAGGTTCAGGGGCAGCAGGACGGTGCTGACCGTGCACACGGAGGTGGTCAGACCAGCACCTCTGCCTGCCTTTGCTCCCCCGTCCCGTTCAAGGGTAACACCTTTCTTACGACTGGCACGAGTTCGCTGCGAAGCGCTCGCCCTTTGCAGCTGCGCGCTTGGGGAGATGCCATCAATTAAAGGTGGAAAAAACCCCGTGCAATAATGTGATCTTATCCCAGCACCTAAGGAGGAAGAAGCAGCAGGGAATGCCACAGGAAACAGCTTTGCAAACGCCGTCTGAACGCAGCTGTTTGGCACCGACACCCGACTAAGTGAAACCTCCTTTGCTCTCTCTGGTTCTCTAAGCGGTTTTTCTGTGCCTGTGCCCCGCGTGAGGCTCCCTGCCTGCTCCTGCGTTTTCGCACCCCTGCTCAGCTGGGAACGTTTAGAGCCTGCTGGTATCAATCTGGATGGAAAGATGGAAGGCTCCAGGATATCACGTTCCTACCTGGGTTACGAAGGCTGGTGGCTCCCTGCAGCAAGGGCACGGGGCTGGCGGGGGGGAGAACACACATGGGACAAATCCACGGAAAATCGCACTCTGTTATTTCTCTTGCTCGTGGCAAAATTACATCATCTTGGAGAGAGTTAACTCAGATATGTTGCTTTAGCCTGAAGTAAATCCTTCCCTAATCAGCCTTTTAAGGCACGGGCTGTTTCCAACCCAGACAGCACCAGGGCTGGTTCCTACCCTGCCTTGTCATCGATGCTGCCGCACTCCCGCCCTGGCTTCCCCCCACCGATGCTCTGGAGCCACGGCTGGTGTCACCAGCACTACTGCAAGATCTCCCTGCTCACCTGCTTGGCTTTCACCAAAATCCCACTGCCACAAGAAGCAGAGGGAAACTCTTCTCCAGACCCTCCCATTTCCCCCCACCACCTTCCTGTCCCCATCTGCTGCCTCTGACCCACCTGGGAGCTCCCGTCACCTCCTCCATCACCCCCAGGACCCCACAACCCCATCACTGCTCCCACCAGAGACCACCAGCACCTCCCGTTAGCTGGCACGGGCGCAGGCAGGCGTGCACCACGGATACGGCAGCGACGGCTCTTGCGAGATGTTTGTCATCTTGTTGATACTCCTTGATGGGGGGGAAATGAGTCAGTTTGTGTATGCTGAACGTGACTGAGCTTAAAAAACTCGGGTTTTGAAAGAAATTTAAACGCTGTCAGTTTTACTCTATGAGTAAGAGCACACGGAAAGGTTCCCCACCTGCTATTCACTGGTTACCAACGCTGGGTTCAGCGAGGAACGGTCAACCCAGCTGTACGCTGGATGGGGAAAGTCCACCAAAGCACCCAGGAGAGAGTTCTAGATTATCTAAAACCTCCCCAGAGACACCCTGACTGCAGACGGGAAGGAAGCCCCAACGCCTGCTCCTGGTTCAACAGTAACAGCCCTGGGGAACCCAGCGGCCACCCAGAGCGGCTGGAGCTCTGGCAGGTCACCACCACGGCAGCGGGTTAAAACCCTTTTTACCTATTCTGGGGAATGCTTTTCCAGCCCAAGATGTGTCACTTCCAAAGGAGCAGACAATGCAGATGTGATCCGAGCAAGCATCAGTGCTCGGATTAATTCAACATTTACACCTACAGTTACCCTGCCTTCTCAAAACTGCTTCCTCCAGGCTTTGACTCCGGCATGATAACATTTCTTGACGGCGGAGAGACTGCCCGGCTAACGACACGGACCCGCAGAGTCCGTGACAGCCCTTCATGCAACTCCAGAGCCACGAGCAATGCTGCTACGAAACATCCCCAACTTCCAAATGCCTCGGTAAATGGGGACCCCAGGATTGGGGAGGACTGGTTAACTGCCTCGCCTTGCCTCCTGAAGGTGATTTTCTTCTTTCCCTGTTGCTGTTATAGTTATGACACTATCCCACAGGTCAGCACAGCCCCACGGGTGAAAGCCGGGGAGCAAACCGCGCTGCACCAGCCGTATCAAAGCGCTTACGCCAAGAGCGCGGTTTAACGAGCTGGTCAGGTTTTGCCTCATTTCCATCGGTGAGGATTTCTTCCAGCGATAGCCTACCGGGAGAGCAATGTTTCCGTGAAAAACCAGGGTAAAAGAGAAACCACCATCCCAGCAACTCCCTACAGCCAATAACACAAATAATCCCAGTGCGAGGGCTCTGGCAGCTCGCTTAAAACCTGTTGCTGCAGAGGCACCTGCCCAAGTTTCACTCCAACCATCCTCTTTCCAAAGCAAACCGCAGACCCGGGTCTCCAAGGGTAAGACAACAAACCACCACCGCGGCTCGCTGCTGGGAGCAGCAGCAGGTCTGCGTGTAAGACAGAAAGGAAAAGGCTGCTTACTCTGAGCGTCTTTGCGGTCGGGGAAGGAGAGGACGGGGGAGAACCGGACTGCGCCTTCCTGCTGCGAGTATATTCCTTACTCCTGGCGTACAGGGACGACATGGCCTCGTGCGCTGGGTGGCTCCGAGAAGTGACACAAGTCCTGCTCTCCTGCCGCTCGACGGCGCTGGACAGGTCCTTCTTCAGAGGTCAGAACAAACTAATTAAACTATTCCCAGCTCTGGTAATTAAACCCTGCTGTTTAGGGTGTGTAATTTTAGGCATTAATCTGCTGCAGGGAGAGCTGAGGCTCCATGAGGCTCCTTGTCCGAGAAGAAGAAGAAGAGAAAGCGTCAAGGAGCTGCTGTGCTCCAGCGTTGTGCCGTGCCAGCCTCACCGCCCCAGCCCCAGCCCGACTTCTCCGCAAAAGGACATTTCCTCTCGTCCGGAGCGTGTGCCGCAGGACCAGAGTGATCTCCCCCAAATCTGCAGGAGGCAAAAACTCCCGGCTCAAGAGAGAGAGCTGGAAAAGCAGCTGGGTTTATCTAGACACAAAGCTTTTGCCAAAAAGAAAAAAAAAAAAAAAAAGAAGAAAAAAAGAAAATGAAAACCTGTTTTACTCCGGAGCGCTGCCGCGAGCTCTCTGCCGTCACAGCGCAGAGCCGCATGCTTTAAGTGAAACGCAAAAGCATAAATCAGGAACAAACGCTGGTTTGGAAAGGGGCAGTCCAGATGAAGTTGTGTTTTGTTCCGTCCTCCTCCTCCTCCCGGGCGCCGTTACCCACGCGCAGGCTTCTCCCAACCCTCCCTTCTGACATTCCAGATCCTGACTCGCTCCGCCAGGAATGCTGGAGGGCGGCCAGCAGCAGC
>NW_010099537.1:0-8511 GCF_000699245.1 Pterocles gutturalis | reverse complement strand
TGCCCCTTGTGGGGAAAAAAAGGGGGGAGAAAAAAAAAAAAAAAAGAAAGAAAAAAAATAAAGAAGAGGAGGAGGAAGAAAAGAAAAGAAAAGAACTTCCAAGCTCCCCAGGCCTGGCAGGCTGCGGGCGGGAGGTCGGAGGCAACGCGCCGGCACTTTGCAAAGCTGAAATTCCAGCTTGCATTTTGCGGCTGCGACAAAGGGAGATAGTTTAAAGGCCACGGAGCAGTTCATACCATTAAAGGGAGGACACGCTCATGCAGCACAACAGGCTTTTTGTTTTTTTGCTTGTAAGCCTGTTTGGAGCTGGGAGAAGGCGACGCGGAGCTTGTGTCATGTACACGCATTCAAAGGAGCGTTTGGGACCGAGGAGGAGGCGAGGGGAGCGCGGAGGAAGGATTGGGGGGAGCACGGACCTCTCAACAAACTTCAGCCAGCTCTTTGCTGAGCGGGGCTGCTGCTGCACGAGCCAGCTCCCTGGAAAGCTGCTCTCAGGGACAGCAGGATCGTCCACTGCAAAGGCAAGCGATGTCCCTCGTGTCCCATCTAAACAAGCCCCTGGGATGGTAATTTGAAAAACGCCCTCAAAGACGCGGGGGGTGCGCCGATTCCATAGCTCGCATACACTACATACAGTCGTGCTGCCGTAAGGTTCCAAATCGATGGTTTTTTTTTTTTTGCTGGAAAGGCATCAGGATCGATTTGCACTGGACCAGTTCCAGTAAGGCAGCGTTAACGAACCAGTATCACCCCAAAGTCTTCATCTGGAGTCATCCACACCCACCCCAACCAGCTACCGACCAAGTCACCGGTGTCCGGAGTTACTGGATCTTCAGCACACATTCTGCTCCAGCTCCACTGGCTGCTTTAGCATGAAACATTTCATAGAATCACAGAATGGTTTGGGTTGGAAGGGACCTTAAAGCCCACCCAGTGCCACCCCCTGCCACGGGCAGGGACACCTCCCACCAGCCCAGGTTGCCCAAAGCCTCATCCAGCCTGGCCTTGAACCCCTCCAGGGATGGGGCATCCACAGCTTCTCTGGGCACCCTGGGCCACTGCCTCACCACGACATTTCCTAGCAAGTGCAGAAGAATGTCCATATAAAAAATATTTTAAGAGTATTACTACACTCTGATATCTCTGTTGATCTGAAATATTGCCCCTTTTTGCACACTGCTGGGCAACCGCATAATTTTACTGGCACACCTAGCTGGGGAAGGGTGCTGGGAGCAGCGGCTGCGCTGATTTCTCTGCCATCCGGCATCTCCACAATCCAGGGGCGATGCAGCATCACTGTGTGTCCACGGAGAGAGGGAAATAGAACTACTTAATTGTCCTTCTCTAGGAAAGTCACTTTGAGATGAGGCTTCTCATTGTGAGGAAGGAGGGATTCAGTATTCACTGACTGCAGGAGGAGGGAAAGAAAAAAAAAAAAGAGTTCGGAGAGGTGTAATTCTGCCTGGCAATATTTCTGCATTCCCTTTTAGAGGTATGGAAATGAAACCCAGACACACAAGGAGGCAGTGACAGGCACCCCGCTGCTCAGGGAGGCTGTGGCAGGACCTGGATCTTTGCAGCCTCCATCTGTTGCTCTCATCACCTCCACCCTCCACCTCTCCCCGCCCAACTCCGCCGTGCAGCGACAACAAGCAATTCGGACAGTTTCGATGCGTATTTATAGGATCTGCACACACAGGTGAGCCTTTCGTGCTCGTCTCAGTTTCTGGGGTTTCAAAACAGCACAAGCAACTGAAACCGGGTTAACCTGTGCGGTCACCAGCAGGCTGGAGTGTCCCAATCCCAAAGCCCAGCTTAGTCACTAAGGTGGAGTTCACAGCTCTGAACTGCGGGGTTTTGCTTCCCCTCCCATCTAGTCCTGAATGAACCGTTGCCGCATCCCTCCACGGTCACGTTTCTGCTGAGGAGGAGCAGGAAAGCTCCAAAAATCAACATTTTAGTCCAGAACTCCCAGCGTGAGCCTCAAACCAAAACAAAACCTGAGCTTTCTATTCCCCACTAATTAAAAGTTAATTAGTCATCCAGTGCAGATGCCTCACAGATTGACAAAAACGCTTCTTGGTGGACAAGGAAAGATTTTAAAGAGAAGGGGTGGCATGAGAATTAGTGTCCTTATCAGCCAGGAGAAAGGCAGCAGAATGCGACGCAACATGGCAAACGCGTCGGCTTTCGTCCCCATTTCCCCAAAGGTGCCCAACTGCCGGGTGTTTTCCTGACGTTTTACTTTCAAGTGTTCCCCCGTGGAAGCACAAAACCCGATGACTCTGCCTTCGCAGCACTGCTGTCCTGATGTTTGTAACATTCAAGGTCACGGTTTGGATCTGACGGTCTCTGGCTGTTGAGGATATTTCGCAGTAAGAACCAGCAGCCCGGGCTGGCTTTGCCAAGGCAGGTTTATACAGCCACCAGAAAGATGTGCAAAAACCCACCTTCCACAACCACCGGACACAAATCCTGGAACGTCACGCCGTGGCGTATTTCTGGGCAACATCACTTTAAAATTGCTTCTTGTCTTTGAGCACAACAGCACAACCATTTCCTACACATAGAGTAACAGTCTTGCCTGTGATCCCTCTCTCCAGACAGCTCTCCTTTCAGAGCCTCTCCCTCCCCTCCTTTAGCAATGACACCTGTGTTTGCACCCAGGTTTTTTTTTTTTTAATTAGTCAGAGGACCCATATCCAAGAAAACGATGTACCAGAAAGAGGATGAAGCCCTAAGCTAAATATTTGAGGGGAAAAATACAAACATCCCTTTTATCGGTGTTGAAAATCTTCACCTACAGAATGTGACACTGATACAATACATTTCAGTGGCACTGTAACTTCCCAGTAGACAAAATTGGGAAACAGAGCAAGGAGTTAAAGCCAGAGCCGCAGAGCGATGCTCACGGCATGTTCTCCAGGAGTTTAGAGGAGAAGGAAAGGAGAAGCCCTCTTGGGAGATGAGAATTCTAATAAAATCTGAAGGATGTGGGAGAGTAGTTGGTATTTTTGGAACAAATTGTCCCCAAACTATCTTCTCAAAGTCCTAGCTGTCATTTTTCACGTCAGGTTTACCCCACGCTCTCATACATCACTGAATTACTTCCCATCCCTCTGACTTCTTCCATTCACAGCCAAGCCTCCGTCTCCCTGAGCAGGCACGTGCCGGGGAGCACGCTGGCGTCTCCAGCTCCACGAGGCTCAGCTGATGGAGCGCTGAGCCCAAGACATGAACCTGGGCCACCCAGCACCGGGATGCTCTCCACACCACGCACCTTCCCACAGCATCTCCTTGGCCACACCGGTGAAATTAAACCCAGCCCTGGCCCATCCCTGCCCGCCGGCACTGGAGGAAGGTCTCCAGCATCATCTTGTCCTTGGCCAACCTGCCTGGCGGGGACCGTTCCCAACGGGCACCTTGGCCACAGCCGCACCGACCTGGAGGGTCAGGGTGTTTGGTCACACAGATGAACCTTCCTCGCCAGCTGGCCTCAGTGCTAGAGAAGTTTCGGTTGGGTACGCTGGGACCGATATCACCCTCAGCCTCTGAGGATGGGGTCTCAGAGCCCTTACTGGGACCCATCCTGCGCTGGGCCAAGCAATGGGGCTGTACTGCAGGGACACAAGATGCGAATTACAACCCAGCAAGAGGGAGAGGCAGGCAACACGCTTCATGTTTTCCTTTGAACCTATCGCCGAGACCATTTCGCTCACTTTTCTTTGAGAAGCAGAGAAATCCCCCCCAACTGCTCACTGCAGCCCCAGCCGCTGCTGGTACCCCCTCCCCAGAGTTTCACTGGTTGCTGGTCAGTTAAAAAACTCTTCACTACCCTGACGCCTGGATTTCCCACCTGCAGGAGGAGAGTGCTGTTTGTGTGTTGAGTCATGTTCCAGGCCAGGGAAACGCTGAAATCTGAAATTCATATTTTATGCAATACGTAAATCAATTCTGAAGCCGCGTTTATTCTCATGACACTTCTCTGGAGAAACAGAGAGAAATAAACTACCCTGGCAGCTGCTTCCAAGAGCCAGGCTACAAAGCCACTATGCCCATAAAATCATTTTTCTAGGTCTAAAGTAGAAATCCAGAGGAACTCAGTTTAAACACAAAAACCCCATTAACTATCGAACGACCAACGCAGGCTGAAGAGAGCAGAGTCCAGATTCGATTTCCTCTTGCTTCTCTGTTACGGGTTGGCATACAAAATGGAAATCCACAGCGTAAGAGTACTGTACCTCCCCTTTGCAACAGCATTTATACTGTGAGCAAAGCTCAATAAACCCTGTGATTCCCTTCACTTCGGGTTGTCCTATATCTGTGATTATTTCAGCCCAAAATAACGCGCAGCCTTTGTGCACACTACACGGCACCACTGCTTTGTCCTGGGAAGAACATCGTCCTCACCTTACCTGTATTCCACTATATCCAAACCAGACATGAGTGGTGTTATTTGCAACATAAAATCCTGGGATCAGTCTGAGAGGGGGTCTGACAAGTGAGGAGCAGCGGTTGGGTTCAACACACAGGGCTCCCCAGGCAGATGGTGACAGTCCCAGCGATCGCTACACCTCGGGGACCGGACATTTCTTCCTCTATGTGGGATTTTGCAGTAAAAAGCCTCTAGAGTATTACCAACAATTTTGGAAAGGAATCCACCTGCAAAGAAAAGGCTGAGCCTTGTTAACCCTCCTGCTCTCACATCTTTATTCAACCCATCACCTCATCCTGCTGCTGCTGCTCGCTCCAGTGCACGGGCTGATCTGGAATTAGCAGCCCTGTCACTTAACCCAGGAGATGCGATAGAAAGCCAGTCTTCCCAATCTGTAATAATAAACCTTCTTTTCTGTGCAGCTAACTCTCCATTACCCCTGAACCACAATCCCGTTTGCAGATACGCTGCAAGAATCTGGGGGGCTGAGGAGCTGCTGCCGTTATACGGGACAACTCAGGGTCAAGGCTGCAGCAGCGCATCCACTGCAACACCCAGCCCGCTATTACTGGGGATAATGAGAAGTTGATTGAAAATATACACGCTATAGAAAACCCACTTCAAAACACTGTAAATAAATGACTTGAAAATGATATGCAAGCTTCACCAGGTTCAATTATAGCGGCGCAGGGTTTATTTAGAACTGCAACAGCAGCCGTGGTTGTGTTCGAAGGCTGAAGGGCTGGAGCAAAGGAATTATTGGCCAGGCAATAAGCTGTGTTGTAAACGTGATGCGAAGGCACTGCAGCAGTTTGCCATAAATGGAATACAAACTGTCGAAGCGAACAGGCTTTTTCATCTGCAGTGCACTGACTAGGATTCCCAGGAGCAGATCTGCCGTTATGTCCGCAGATAGGAAGCAAAAGGAAAGGATCTTCCTCTCCTCCCGACGCACACACAGCAGCTGACAGTCCACGATTGCACCTATAGCATCATACTTCCCCCAGTTTTTATTCTCATCACTAAATTGATCATAAAAAGGCTGGAAGCTGCACCCATTACGCATACCTGGGTTAGCACTAAGGAGCAGAAGCAGATAATTTTAGCGTGGCTGAGAATAGCACATTTTAAATATAAAACTTTGGAATTATTTTCCTTTTGCTTTCTTACAAATAGAGAAAATAGCAAGCAGTGGTGAAGAGAGTTTGAAAAAGCACCATACTGGGCACAGGAACATCATTTTAGCACCTGTAAGGGTTAAACTGTGCATGCAGGAGGAAAGTCTTCCTGCGGTTCTGCAGAGCAGAACTGAGATTTTGGAAGAATGGAGGAAGTAAACATTTTTTACTATCTTTTACCATTGCAGCCAGGTTCAGTTCCAGTTGGGTTTTTGCCTTCCTAATTTTAACTCTGCATGACCTGGCAAGATCCCTGGACTCTTTTTGGGTTGCCTGACCCTTCTTCCAGGGATTGTGCCCCTGGACTCGGCACTGGTGAGACCACACTGTGAATCCTGGGGTCAGTTTTGGGCCCCTCACCAAAGGAAGCACATTGAGGGGCTGGAGCAGGTCCAGAGAAGGGCAACGGAGCTGGGGAAGGGTCTGGAGCACAGGGCTGACGAGGAGCGGCCGAGGGAGCTGGGGGGGGTCAGTCTGGGGGAGCTACAACTGCCTGAAAGGAGGGGGCAGTGAGGGGGGTGCTGGGCTCTGCTCTACAGTGACAAGTGATGGGACAAGAGGAAATGGCCTCAAGTTGTGCCAGGGGAGGTTTAGGCTGGATATTAAAAAAAAATTCTTCACTGCAAGAGTGATGAGGCATTGGAACAGGCTGCCCAGGGCAGTGGTGGAGTCACCATCCCTGGAGGGGGTCAAGAAACGTGTCGATGTGGGGCTGGGGGACATGGGTTAGTGGGTTGGGTGGGGTTGGGTTGACGGTTGGACTTGATGATCCTTGAGGTCTTTTCCAACCTTCTGATTCTGTGATTCTAAGTACCTCGAACACCCAAACCCAGCATTTCTAACGGGATGGGAAGCAGGGGTGTTCACCTACACCTCTGGAGATCTCCGTAACTTAGAAGTTGAGACCTGAGTTTAAAGAGAAATTTGCAGAAGAAGGAGAAGGGTTTCATTATGAGTTCAGCATCTCCAGAAGGGATTATGGTGAGAGGTTACGGATATGGACGGCAAGGGTAGCGATAATCAGCACCAATAAAGCAACACTGCACCCACAGCCTCTTGTTAGAGGGAGACAGATGTGGCAGTCACTGCTTGGCCAAAAAGAAATGCCTCTGAGACCACAGATTCGATTCCATTCAAGGCTGTAAATGCAACTGTGGTCAGAAACCCAGAGCCCTGGGGTGACCCCAGCACTGCGCATTCTCACGCCATAATCCCATGTCTGCACGCTGGTGGGAAGACTGATGCCTACAGATCATTTGCTTCATGTCCACCCAGAACCCGGCTCTGCCTTCTGACAGTCAGGCTTCTATCCCAAACTCAATGCCATGTTTTGTTCAAAAAAAACCCAGCATGATAAAATCTGCAGAGATGCTTTCCACTGTCCACCCAGCCCGGTCGAGAGCATTGCTCACGCCAGAAATGAAGTGATCTCACCCAGCCATCCCCATTAGGGATAAAGCGGTGGTAGAACAGAATATTTTCCACTCTAAGTCGCCCAGCGGTTGCACTCTGCAAGTGTTTCCTGACAGGTTCCCTCTTCCCGATCCAGCTTTCTTGTGAGGGATGAAGCAGCACAAACATGCTGAGTTACAGCGGAGGAACGTGGGAGAAATTTGCAGAGATACTAGCTGGCCATGGCAGGGAAACCGAGAAAGCAAACACGAATATCAGGACCAGATGTAAACACAGCTATTTCGAGCTTTGGGACTTTCCAAAATATGACATAGAGAAATCGAAATCTCAGGGCACTCATTACAGAGCCATGATCCATTTCGCTCTTTATCTAAATTCATGAGATTCTGCCGAGCTCCCACCCGTCCCAGCCGCTCCGCAGCCATAAAACCTTCCTGCGAGCTCGTCCGTGGAAGCAACTGCCCGACACAAACCAATATTCTAGCGCCACTGGCCAAACAGATGTGTCACTTCAACGCGTTGTTAGCTAACCGCGCGTCAAGCCTGTTTCTGGCCTTCCTTCAACAGCAGCAGATTGTGGTGCAGGAGGTTACGATCGCTCCCAAGGATGAAATCTAGGGGCAATGAAAAAAGCCTATATACATATAAATATATAAAATACATATATCAATATGCATATATATATATAAAACCAACCCACAACAGCGCCCAGCATTAGCTATGTGCTAGCTACCTGCTATAACGAGTACAGCAAACGTGCCGTGGTACGAACTGAACCAAAGCTGGTGGGAAATTCCTGCCAGGAAGGAGTTTTGCAGCTTAAGGATTCTCCATCTTGACATAGCAAACCATGGAGTAGCTTCTGCCAAGCTATGTTACTTCTAGCAGGGAAACTCCATGTCCAAAAGCACAAAACTAACAGTGACTTTCCCAACATGAGCCTTTTTTCTGAAGAGAAGCATGTGGGAGGATACAAACTGAGAACAAAAAGTGACCTTTTAAAGACAAGGGGGACAAACAGCATCACCACACTTGAATCTCTGGAACACAGAATTTTTCCTACAGCGGTAGTTTCCAAGGGATGTTTTATCGCCAGGGAATTTGACTTCAGTTTTCCAAACAGATTTAGATCATTCTTCAATTCCTTGTCAGCCCTCTGGCAGTGCAGCTTCTGCTTTTCACTCCTGGACACATCTTGGGAGAGAGATCCTTTACTACCTAAAAACACGACTGCACCATCCTGCACCGTACGTCCAGGCAACAAGGACCATCGGCTTCACAGGGGCTTTGCCACAAAGGAATGCTCACCAGCGGCCTGGTGAGAAGGGCAGGAAAGCAAGCACCGAGTAACTACATCCCAGCTGCATCTGCTGAAGCCACCTCCTAGTGCCCCGGCACAATTCACCTCTTCTGTACGGCAGACGCCCGGGCCAACGCGACACAGCCGTTAAGGATGTGGAACTGGGAGGAGTGGCTGACACGCCA
>NW_010099536.1:9408-11058 GCF_000699245.1 Pterocles gutturalis | reverse complement strand
ATATATATATATATATATATGTATACACATATTTGTATAGATCTCAAATCCAAAGTTGACATGCAAAGGCTTTTAAAAGCTTACAAGGATTTAAAGACTCCTACTAGGAGTGATGCTGACATGAGAGAAGAGAGAAAATAAAGGTTTGCCCTGGCTGAGGGAGCAAAAATGCAAAAGGGTCATGGTGGGGAAGCCTAGGGTCAGCTTCTTGTCCTTTCCCAGTCTTTTTTACTGCACACAAGTCATGGTCAGTGTCTGTGAAATGGGGACACTCAGCCTCTTCACCAACATGGTCTCTATTGTCCCATGCTCATGGACTGTCCCTTGGTGCACAGCACAGTGGCAATCCTGACGCCTCACACTATTGTAACAAAAATAACATGAAATAACAGAAAATGAAGCTTGGATCAATAGCTACTGATTGGAAGTGAATGGAAGGGGAGCAAGTTCAGAGACGGCTGGTATCAGGTAATACAGCCAAGAGCTGATGCTTCAGGAAGTATTCACCTGGGAACGTGGGTTTTTTCCTCTTTTATTTTTCTCTGCATCTTTTTTGTTGATCTATGAGAGGAGAGAGTTCTGTGGCTGTGACATCTGAGAGCTGGTGGTGTCTTGCACCTTTATGTGCAGCCCCTGTCTCTGTAATTGTTTCTGGCTTCCTCTGTACTGCATCTGTACTGGTTTTCTCCAGGAGGCCTTTCAGCCATTTGATATTAAAGGTTCTTCTTCATCAGCCCCCTCACCTCAGCTCCTTGCTTCTACTACTAACCAGCATTTTTCTCAGCATGCTGAATCAATTCAGTATTTACATCAGAGGTCAGGTGTTTCATCTGGAAAAAACCATTGGTGGTGAGGCCGTCCACCTCTCCCTTTGGCCCCAGCCCTCCTCCTCCTCATCCAGCACAGGGGAGATGGGTTCAATTCTCCCACATCCTCCTCCAGCACAAGGAGCTGGAGCAATGCTGCAGCCCTGCATTGCCCTCATTTCAATGGTGGTTTAGAGACAGGAAAACAGCTCAGCCCTCCTTATATTTTTGTTTTTCTGGGGAAGTGGTTGGGTGTTTCTGTATCAGTATCGGGGCGCTCAGAGCCAAAGAAGGGGAAAGTGTTACTCTGTTCCTCGTACCTTCTCTCCTCCTCTCTGACCCTCCGTGACTGGCTGGTGTGGGCCCATGACAGATGGCTGCTCAGTTTGCATCAGCATTCAAGCCCAGAGACACCAGCATTTCCCAGGCAGAGTGGTAACCAGACGCAGAGATTAGCTCTGGCACATCTCCATGTTTAAACGGACTTCCTCTAACTAGGGAAATTGCCGGTGATGGCACTTCAGACAGATCCTCCCTGGAATTATATTCATAAACTTCTTGTGCACTGCTTTACAAATGAAGCCACAAGCTCAGTGTGAGGAGATGCTTGTCCCCAAGCCCCTGCTCACTCCCGCTTCTGCTGTTGTAGCCATGTTGGTGCCGCAGGTTTATGCCCTTTCGCCCCCTCTTTGCTCACCAGATGATGTTCACCTTTTCAGCCGGAGATGTGCAGGTTCCTCTTCTCCCAGCTCTCAATGGTTACCCTAACGCCACCAAAACCATGACCCCACACCTAAACTTTTATTATCTGCCACCTCCTGCTCAAATCCCACTGAAATCTCTA
>NW_010099536.1:4870-9376 GCF_000699245.1 Pterocles gutturalis | reverse complement strand
CTAAGAACAGCTTAAGGGGATAGTGTGTGTACATATTATATTGCCACATTTTTGCTCAAAGCAGACTCTTTTGGGATATGGTGAAGACTGTGTGCTCTGAGACAAATTAAGTCTGTGAAAAAAAGAAAGAAAACCAACCAAATTAAGCTTGTTAAGTTTTACAGTAAACCACTGCAAGTCTGAGGCATGACATAAAAGCTGGAGTTTTCAAAGGGCCCTGAGGGAAGCAGACCTGGGGCTGACACTGAATTTAATTTGCTCTATGCTGAAGAAGGCGGCTTTGGAGAAATGCCCATATACATACTGATCCCTCAAATAGATGTTTTACCAGTTTTAGCAAAAATTATGTACTCCACAGCAGCAAGGGAATCCTCACACTGGATAGAGAGAAACATCCAGAGAAGGGGTCCCTCCACCCTGGTGCATGGTGGGGACTCCCTGAACACCACGGCTTATATTTTAATAGAGATATTACTTTTTCTTGGGAGATATAATGGGAATTTCTCAGTGTAAACAGACAAGAGAAAACATTTTCAGAACAGAAAAAAAAAAAAAAAGCAAAACCCAATCCTCAACTAATTGCAGATGAAATCTATTTAAAAACAGGAAATGAATTTTCTGTTAATAATCCTTACGGTTAACAAACTCCTAGGAGCCAGAGGGTAAGAATGCTGCCCAGCTCTGACATCAGCCCTCCAAGGCGCTTTTTATTTTATGTAATTTTTTAATTGAATGGATTTCTCTTTTTCTGTTCTTTGAATTGTGGGTGATGCTTTGGACAGTATAAAGAGGCACTTAGCCAAAACAAGCTGGAATTGAAAGAGGACTGAAGGAAAAGCAGAATTTTCCTGGTATGAGAATATTTGTTTTTAATGTGGGAAGAGACAAACCAAACAGGCGGAGTTCTCTCCGAAGGAAAAAGACACCAAAACCTTATTCAAGTCCCGGCTTCAAAGCCTGGTTCCTTATCTAAGTGTCAGGATTTGTCATCACAAGTACAGGTCACACACAGAGTAATAGGATAATAAGAGTGAAAATGTATTTAGTGCTTTTAATACAATGTTGTCAGTCTGAATTATTTCACCTTGAATTTGTGTCTGGAGCTTTTGTTAAGGACCAAGATGCTGCAGTCGTGCAGCTTTATCAGCATTGCAACTTTTCATTCCAGTTTCTTCTTTTTCTCCTAAATGTGGGGGAAGAAAGCTTGATACTCCAAGTCCTGAAGATCAGGTTCCAAAAAGCTTGTGGAGGATGTCTAACGGCTGTGGTTTTAAAGACTCAGTGTTTACAAGCAGGATGAAGATTTAGGGTCCAAACAGGCAAGCGTCTGGGGCTGGCCAGCACGAGACATGGAGGAGTGTCCAGGAGAGGTGAAGCATCTTCATTCCTCCTGAGCACGGAGGAGGCGCGGAGTGGCCACGTGGCCATGCCATCCTCAGGGTGTGTGCTCTCCCTTAGGGCCTTGCTGGCTCCATCTGCAGCTACTGTCCATTTTCTCTGCCTTTGAGGAGCAAAGCCATCCCTTTCTCCAGGGATCTTGGCCCAGGCTCCTGCCCAGCTGTTGGGGCAGCGCAAGGAGTGCATGCACACTGCCGCAGAGGGAAGCAGGGCTGGGGAGGGCTCCTAGACCACCTGTGTCTAAAGAAACGTGGAGTTTTGCATTGGCTCATTAGAAAAGCAGGTTGTCTCAATGCGTTGGAACTCAAAAGGTCCTTGTGCCTGTCGGTGAGCCTGGGCTGGCTCTGAGTTTTGCTGTGCCTCCACACAGATCCCTTGCCCAGAGGCCAGCTGAGCATCTCAGTTTCACTCCAACTTTTGGCTTCACGATTTCAGGAAAAGAGTGACATCATGCACTGTAAACAAAAAGCAAAATAAAGAGAGTGCCACATACATGATTTCTTTTCAAATAGAGGGATTTTATGTCAACTTCATGATGGGAAGGAAATGGCCAGTTGTTGGCAGTTGGCAACCTTGCCTTTATCTAGACTTGTCCCAAAAGCAGGATGACATGAATGTGCCTGGGAATAAGGTTTTGCCTGCATGCAGGAAGGGAAGGAGTAGGTTGTCTGTCCTGCCTCGGGCAGACCTTTGCCTCTGCACTGACAGATGCTGTTTTAGGGGCCGCATATCGATGATAGCGGCTCTCCCAGGTATTGATGTCTCTCCAAGAAGGAAGGGCTTGCGAGCTGTCACATGAGGTCCTTGTCTCTCCCCCAAGTACTTTTGCCTGGGTTTGCTTTGTGATTGGATCTTTGATTGGTGGCAGAACTTAATTTAATTCTAAATTTGCCTGGAAATTAATCCAGTTCCTCCGAGCACCAGTTATTTGCAAAGAAATAACAATGTCCTGGGTTAGAGTAACTCTGGGGCCAGCGATTAGATCACCAGCCCTCCCTCTTGCTTCGCACAACACATGATGAACACAGCATTATAGTGTCAATATACTCGGTACACTTTTCAAACCCACTGAGTAAACACTCGCCAAAAGCACGCTGCAGATAGGCTTGCTTGCCAAGGGCTTTTGCCTCTTTCCTTAGCTGTGTTTAGGGAGTACATGGTTTTGTTTAAACAGGAAAACACACTGAGAGGCACTTTACCTTCGAGTGTTGCTGTCTACGCTTCCTGCATTCCTGGCTGGGGTGTTTAATATACATTAAGTGCAACGTGCTCATGGGACCCTCTGATTAAAATACCGGCAGACCAACAGCACCGTGCTGGAGTAATTGGAGTGACTACTTAACTAAGAAAAGACCAGTTATTTTCAGTTTTTCATCACGTTTCTTTTTCCTTAGGTTTCATGTCTGTTGTGCAATAGCCTGTATGCTTCCCACAGAGCCTCCGGTGGCCACAGTGCAGTTAACCCAGCGCACCTGGCTTAAAATCCACAGTCACAACAGTCAAGTGTGACTTCTGGGGTTGGGGTTGGGTTCCTTTAGTCGCACCATGTGAAAGTTCACTTCAGTCTCAGCTGCACATCTGGGTTTCTCATGCACCAAGGATCAGTGCATGAGGATTGGTGAGCCAATACTCTCCCCATGCCCATTTTTTCTGTGCTGACTGTGGACAGACACAGGATGGCTTAAAGAGGAGGGATGATGCTGCATGAGGTGAATCCCAGCTGAGGCTGCTCCATTTTCAGGTGCTCAAGTTGAGAGGAGTCAAGGTGCCCAGCCTTTGCAGGAGAGCTCAGCACCAAATCTGGTGCCCTTAAAGTGTATTGGCTTGAGCAAAGACACTCATCATCAGGCCGGGCCCTCATCCTGATTAAATTTATAGTAGAAATCTAGTTTTATTCTCTTCTACTCACTGGGGTAATACAGATTTACAGTAGTGCAATGATTGCCCACGTGTGAAAATTTACAGATGCAGCTATTCCAGAAGAATTACACCAAAACCAGTTCTTGACTGTTACTCCAAAACAAAAAAAACCCACATTCCTCCACAATGTCCTGAGACAGATACTTTGTCTGAATGTAAGAAGCTGTCTCCTTACCTTACTGAATTTGAGTCCTCAAACACCATATCCACAGCCTCACAAACACCTTGGTCTACAAAGATGACAGCAGAGCTGCTTTCTTTGGCCTGCCAAGCATGTCCTGGGAAGGATTTCTGTCTACTCCACCTTCATCCCCAGAAGACCTCCTGCCCTGGGCTCAGTGATCACTGATGGTCCTGGACTCACTTGGCATTAAGTGAAACCCCTCAAGAGCTCCCACTGTGAAAGGTATGGAGAGGGACTCACACAATTCCCTCTGAGTTTAGCTACTAGAGATGAGATACAGATCTATTTGAAAAAAAAAAAAAAAGAAAAGAAAATAGAAAGAAGAAAAGAAAACACAGCCACTGATTCTTTCTAATCTCCCTTTCCTCCCTTCTCATGAGCCTGTTCTGGGATAATTCTCTCAATCAGGTTTTCCCATCTCCATCTGATGCTCTTTTACTCAGCCAGAGACACTTCTCACCTGCAATCATGTTTTTTTCCTGGTAAAAAAAAAAAAAAAAAAAAAAAAAAATCCCTGTAGTACAAAAGGGAGGCTATTTTGCCTCCTTCTCAGCAGATGAGGTTGTCGAAGTGGGTTTCCATTAGAGGCACCATACCCAGTACTAAAGCTAACAACTGCTTTTGTTGGTCCTGTAGCTTCTTCCCAGCGCGCTGAGTTACAGGTGTCAGAAACCTCCTCCCTCAGTCCACAGCTGATCTGCTTCCTTCTGGGACATCACAGACATCACGATTTAAGAGACTTGCTAGAAACCTAAGTTGTGCCTCAGCGTGCTTTCTTCAAATGATCACAACATACAAGGCAGACGATTGAACTAAACTAGGGAGAGAGAAGGGCACCAGACCCAGAGATAAGCATGTCCACATTTACGCCAAAATAAATACCTGGAATAACTTAACAGAGCTTATCCTGGAGAAGATGTAGAACAATTTCCACAGTACATTTCCAAGAAGAGACAAATCAGGACAACAAAATCCATTTTCACTTATTTTTAGGAGCAGCGTAG
>NW_010099536.1:619-4839 GCF_000699245.1 Pterocles gutturalis | reverse complement strand
TGAGGAAGGTTCCATTTGCTAGTCCTGGAAAGATAAATATTTTAGGGTTGGTGGCTCTGGTTGTCAGCACCTCACCTGAAAGACAGCACAGGGGCCCATTTGCCAATAATAATGATTGAGTTACAGGATTACGAGTGCCTGTCCATGAGAAAACCAAGCAAGGAAAGTGACAGTGTGCGGCATCTCTCTGTATGCCTGCGCAGATCCAGGCAGTGCTCTAGTACTACACGAACACTGCTGTTAGTTACAACAGCAAAGTGCCCCACAAAGAACCAGTCCTGGGCGAACCAGTTGACCAAGGAAATGGAAACTGTTGTAAGCAGAAACATGAAGTTTGTGGTGCAGCCAAAGAAAAGCTGAGAGGAGTTGTCACTGCCCTCTGAAACAGAGGAGGAAGAGCTACTTAAGGTAAACGCTGGCATCAGAAAAAAAAATTATAACCTTTCTCCACAACAACTCAGGCTGCAGAGAGAAGATCTCTCACCATCAGAGTGTGACGTCCTGTGAAGTCCCTGAGCTCCCCAGGGCAGTCATGGAGGCTTGGAAACCTTTGGTGAGCTTCAGGCTGGAGCTGCTGGTACGCGGTGGTCATTGCTGGGCAGGGGCTGGTGCGCTATTGCAGTGCTCCCTCCAACGAGGGGACTGTGGAGCTGAGCAACGTCTGCTTATGGCACTGAACAACCAGCCATTGTCCTGGGGCTCGCAGCCCCCAGGGATCCTCAAGATAAGCTGCTGGCTGAAACCAGATCCTGAACACTGATGATGCCTGCAACATCCATCAGACAATTAGATCAATTGATCTCCTTATCATGGAGGGGAAAAAACCCAGAAGGATTAGTCCTGGGAACTGCACCCCAGCCACATCTTTGCCCCAAGACAGAAATGAGTCTCACGGGTGAAAATAATGTAGCACAGCCAGGGCTGCCCAGTTTGCAACACTGGAAGCCATGCTAGTCTCATTAACAAGGAGGAGCAAGTGGGGACAAAGCCCAGAAGAAGCAGCGACCAGAGACGTGCATCTGGCAAACCCCAGTGAGTCAAGCAGCCCCTGACAATGCCAAGGGAGCGAGTAGAGAAACAGCAGCAGGCAACACAGCAAGGGTTACCCCCAGAGCCCACCCTGTGCCCAGGGCAGCCTGGAGCCCTGCCTGGGGATGGCGGACACCTCCCAGCCAGCAGCCTCCCAGGGAGAGGGGGCTCCTGCCCACCCACAGGATCTTTCCTCTCACTTTCCTCAATTTAGATCTGTTTTTATGCTGACAACTGGTATAAACGGCTGTGGTAGCCTGCAGTCAGATCCTGGCCCTAGGATTTCTGGTGCCCCAGATACAGCTGTCGGAGGAGATTGCAGTGAGTCCGTTTATTCCCTGTTTAGCAGTACCAGGAATGGTATGTCCACGTCAATTCAGCTATATCCATCTCTGCTGGTAATTTTTCTCACTTGTGGAATCTAAATGTTCATTTCCCCTTCCCGCTCCCGAGGGGTTGCTCAGACATGGGATAGCCTCACCGACATCCACGGAGTGATTCCTGCGTTAGAAAGAAGAAAGTCCCAGGGAGGCTGGCCACGACAGGGTTTTCCACATCCTCCACCTGGTTTGCATGACAGGATTTGTTTTTTTTTCTGACTGCACAGCAGTGCTGCGGTTTGCTCAGGCCTTTGCTGCTCTGTCCTGCAGGGAGTATGGCAGTGCCTGCAGGGAGTTGAGCAGGGCTCTGCCTCGAAAGAGCCCACCGGAGCTGTGGGAGCTGATCGGCTGGAGCCCACCAGGCTCTGCCCAGGTGGAAGCAGCCTCTAGGTCCCACAACAGTCAGTGTCTCCTCCAAGCAGAATGCACTCTCTGTGTACTCCAGGGCATGGGTTAGGCTGGGTGTTAACCTTTTATGGGGCACCAGCAGAGATGATTCACCAGTCTACAAAGTCTTTGGGGCTTTTTTTACCCATGTGCACTTACATCAGTATTATACAGCACAACAGTGACGGAGGCAGGATCATTTCTTCAGTCACAGTCAGGGTCCTGAACAGGGATTGAACACACTTTAAAAAAAGGGATGTAAAAGTAATTATTTGCATCCAGAGTGATTATATACAGTACCACTAGATATATTTACAAACTGAGTAAAATATTGTGTTTTCTTTTAAATTAACTTAGAACTGCTCAGAAACTGGGAGAGATGGGGGCAGCTAACAAGCAGAGGGAACTAACATTAATCAAAAGGGAGGAGGAGTCCTTTCAGACATTAATTTAGACAAGTTAAGGGGAGGATGATGAAGGAGAGAGCAACTGATAAAACAGTGTGAAATCAAATTAGTGGGAACTAAATAATAACTGAGATTTGACTTTTTTCAACTGCCAGCTTTCCTCTAGCAAAGAAACATGGCCTGGCCTCTAAGACACGATGAAGTAGGTCATCAGAGGGATTAAGTTTCTCCTGAATTTGAGGGATTATGAGCTCCTGAATACAGAGTCACATTTTCCAGGTCTCTGATGCTGCGACAAGGAGGTACTTGACAGCAAGAGCTGCACAAAATGAAGCATTTAAAGGAGAGTGAGGGGCTTGCCTTGCTCAGTCAGGGCTGATGGACTTTGTAAAAAGACCTCATCACTGGTTTATTATCAGTGGGACTGAAGCAGTCCTAGGCACCGTGTCAAATACATGGGGAGAGACCAGAGGTTTTGAAATCTGAACAGACCAACATGGAGCACAGAGGTGAAGGGACTTGCCCAGGGTCAAAGTGCAGGTTAGAAGGGAACTTGGGCAATGAGCTCAGATCCCTTCAGCATCACATGTTCCTGCTGCATTTACAGTTAAGCATGGCTGCTTTCAGGCTTTTACATACTCTGTACCTTTTTGGCCTGGTTACTGCAGATTTAAGCTTCAACTTCTTCTAGCAGTGCCATGTTTCCCTCTGGTACCTCAGAGGGACGTTCTTCCTTTCACTTCTTTTTTTCTCAGCTGCACACAGCCCTGGGGCAAACAGCCAAGAATGGCAAGTTATTTGCAGCTTCCTCAGCTGAGTTATGCAAGCAATTAAATGGTTTATGGCCCCTCTCCTGCCCCCCATTTTCCATCTTGTGACTTTAAGCAGGCTATCTTTCCAACAAAATTAACAGCCAGCTATATTGATAGTAGTCTCCAGAGCTGCTGGTCTGCCCTCCTAGCTCCAACTGCATATACTGTGCTGGGGCAGCCTGGCTGTCACCACTCTCCGGTCCTCAACACACCTCTTTGCAGAAGCCACAGCCGAGATGCCGATGTTTCACGGGAAGCTGAAGCGGTTGCCTTCACTGAGCATGCTGGCCATGGCCTGCCTGCCCTGAAGGCAGCCGTGTCCACCAGCCACACTCCCCCTCGCTGTTTTGAGCAGCCTTTCCAGCTGGATTAATTAATCAAAGCCATATCCATGATAAGGGGCTGTAAGAAATTGTTCCAGCATATTTTAAACCAGGAACTATTTTTTTTGTGCTTCCTCTTGAGATCAGCCAGTCTCTGCCCAGGCATGAAGGATCTATTTTCTCTCCTGTTTCCCCCATGCCACATTGGTCCTGGGAGAGTGCTGGTAAGGGCAGAGCCAGGCGCTCAGCTCCCAGGGCTCCAGAAACTCAGGATACTCAGGTCTCCCAACACTTTTGGGAAAAGTAGCAGGGTGGTGGGCAGTGGCAGCCACTACCCTTCTGTGAGGGTTCAGGCACCCAACACAACATGGGGATTCACTTGGTGGGTGCCTGCACTGCATCCCGTGCTGCAGTCCTATGGTGATACCTCATGCTCCAGACCCCCGCTGTTACATATAGGTGATTTATGATCCAGGGCGAGAGCATGGTGGCATAATTTTTTCAGAACTGTTTGCTCTGAATAAGAAGATGCAACACGTTTACTGTGCCAGAGTGTGCCTCACCCACCAGCTGCAGCTCATAGTGCATCACAGAGTCTTTGGAAAGACTGCAGATGCTAAGGTGCATTGCAAACTGAACAGAATCAAACCTTCCCTAACTCTGGAATTACTGTATTTGCCTCCCCAAGCCCACATCTTCCACCTCCCCCCTGTTTTTAGCAACTTAGTCTGACCAAGGCATTTGGGAGACAGGGGCAACCAAGCCCTCCAAGGACAAAATGAGAGACCAGGCAGGCACATGTTCAGTCCCAGCTCTGACCTTGACTCCACGTGTGGGTTTGGGCAAGGGAGGCACTGGTAGATGCACATGAAGTCCTAGGCA
>NW_010099536.1:0-588 GCF_000699245.1 Pterocles gutturalis | reverse complement strand
CGAATAATGTTCTGGCCCCCCCCGCCTGCCTCTGGCCAAAATCATCTGGTGGCCAGAGTGTACATTTTGTGGCTCCTCTGGGCATTCGAGGTCTGGAGGAGGTGTGCCCATCATGCCCATGGGACAGATGCGCTGCCCACCTTCCCTTCCCAGAATGGCTGGTGCAGCTGTGCAGGAATAAGAGGGTTGCTCTTGGGATCATCTCAAAAATGTTCCCCCTCTGCTCAGACATGTCCAGTAAGGTGCAAGTGAGCCTGGAAGGGACTCTGTGGGTGCTGAAATTGCTGCCCTCTGCTAAGCCAGCCAGACACGGGAGGGAGAAGAGGAGCCTGTCTGTGCTGCTGAGCGGGCAGCAGACCCAGCGGGGCAGGAGGACGGACCATGATTTCCCATCCCTGCTTCTAGGTTTGTTTCTGTTTCTCTTTGTTTCATTCCTTGCACGCTCCTGCATTACCAACGGGGAACTCAGCTGCTAGGAATGTAAAGCCATATGTTAAGGGCTTACAGAGAGCCTGTGGCAGAAGGAGATACGAGAGACAAGTCCGCGCAGTGCCCGTAGAGCTGTCTGAGAAGAGCCAGCCTCCCCCT
>NW_010099535.1:0-1958 GCF_000699245.1 Pterocles gutturalis | reverse complement strand
GCGCAGTCCTGCCCGGCCCTTCCCGGCCCTCCCGGCCCTCTTGAGGCCCCGGGCAGCGGTAAAGCTGCAGCGGCAAAATTTGGAAGTGTGGGGGGACGGGAGGTGAGGAGGGGGTGCGTGTCCTTGAGGGTGTCCTGCAAGGCGGTGTCCCGCATGGGGATGTTCCCCATAGGATCCGCATGGCAGTGACCCACTCCGTGATTTCCCACTCAGTGATGTGATGTACAGGGATGTTGCTTACAGCAGTGACTCACATAGCAACGTCCCACACGACAATGTCCCACACAGTGGTGTCCTGCCCAGCCATGACCCTCGCAGGGATGTCCTGTACAGGGAGGTCCTGCACTGCTGTGTCCCACACTGCCGTGTGGCATGCAATGATGTCCTCCACAGAAGTGACCCACATAGCCATGTCCCACGCAGCCATAGCCCACACAGTGGTGTCTCACACTGCAGGAACCCACACAGTGGTGACACGTGATGTCCCCCATTGCAGTGTCTCCCACAGTGATGTGCCTCACAGCAATGTCCCACATAGTGATGACTCCCACAGCAATGTCCCATATGGGGATGTCCCTCCCACACAGCGATGTCCAGTACAATGGTGTATCACGCAGTGTTGAGCCACAGAACAATGTCCTGCACAGCAGTGTCACACAGTGGTGGTCCTTACAGGACTAATCTTCATGGCAACATCCCACCTAGCAGTGCTCTGCACAGCAGTGACCCACACAGCCGTGAACTGCACAGCTGTACCCTCTACAGCACTGACTCACATAGTGGTGACCCACGCAGCTGTCCCAGGGTGTCCCCATCCACCTCCACACAGCCCAGTAGGGGGAGATGGCCTGGGGCCACCAGACATGATTTATTGGTACAGGCGCTTTCTCATTTCAGGGCACATCCCACACAGCCAGGAGCATTTGCTTGTGTTAGGTTTTTCTTTTTCTTTTTTTTTGGCCTCTGTTTCCAGAACAAACAAAAGAAGCTGTACTTGCAGGTGCACAAGGAAAGGGGAATGAATCCCCAAGTAACTTCCTAAAACATGAAGATTTGGATTCTGTTTTTCACTTATCTCCAGTCCTAAGAGGTTTTCAGGATTAATGGGACCTGATCATTTTAGCCAAAAATCAAATCCCAAAAGTAAGTAGTGAGGTGACTGCAAAAATATGTTAGCTTTGCACACTTCAATTTGCAGATAGCTAGCTACTAAGACAAGAGACATCTGGTCTCCAAAAGCTGGCTACAGACGGTAGGTAACAGTCTATTACATTATCTGCTACATGTGGGTATTTGGACCCCTTGAGACAGTTTGGGCCAGCCAAAGTTTAATTTCTTCTAGCCATCAAAATATTGTTGTTAAAATGTTGTTTAAATCCCGGAGGACTGGGTCTGCGCTGTTATCCAGTGTGCCACTAATGAACTCACTGGCGTGTTGCCAGCCTAAAACTTGAACCTGTGAATAGCGAACATTGGGGGAGTTCCTGCAGTGGGTGAGAGGAGAACAAGACTTGCAGCCTGCCTTGGTGAAAGGCGGCGTGAGAGTTTTCCTCTTTATGTTTTCCTTTCCATTATTGGATTCCTGTGGTTCACCTGAAAGGCAAAATACTAGCAAGTTGATGTAGAAACTACCATTAAAAGTAGATAAATCATGTGCAAATTACTTATGCTAAAGGGATAAGTCCAGTAAAACTTGGACAAGTTTGGAAGAGATTAAAGAATGGCTTTCTATTAGTGGGTATATTTCATAGAATCATAGAATCGTTAAGGTTGGAAAAGACCTCAAGGGTCATGAAGTCCAATCGTCAACCCACACCACCTAACTCACTAAACCATGTCCCTAAGCACCACAGCTACACGTTTCTTGAACAACTCCAGGGATGGTGACTCCCCCCCTTCCCTGGCCAGCCTGTTCCAATGCCTCATCACTCTTGCAGTGAAGACATTTTTTTCTAATC